>NC_088683.1:303939434-304242464 GCF_028017835.1 Emys orbicularis
AAATGTCATCAATATTTCAATTTTGTTGGGGAAAAAGCAGCTTTATTATCATTTTCCCCACTAACTCTACTGCCGATGCCAGAATTTTAAACTGAGATCATTGCCAGGTCAGTTGAAGTGCTTGTGTGCATGATAAATGATTGGCTTGGAAAGATTAGATTTTTATCAATAAATTTAAGTAAACCATTTCTCCATACACACACAAACCAATGGAAAATTTTCTTCCATAGATAATAATCAAAATTTACAGCTAGGCAAAGTAAGAAATACTGCTTGAGAACTTAAAGGAGTCTGATTTAAGGATATTTATTTTGTTAATTTTGACAAGTGGTGTTGACAATCTGTGTTTTAACTTTTTCAACCTCAGCATCTACTATCATTAAATAATTATTGTCTTACCCCCCCCCGCATTGTCAGACTCCCCGCATAATTTCCCACAACTGTAAAAATATAAATCAATGAAAATTTTAAAATAATGCTTAAAAATAAACCTTGATATTATTCATTGAAAAAATAAAAATTGAATTCTGCCAAGCCTAGAAATGACACATTGGTAGTATGTATAAAAAGATATACTTATTTTGACTACTTTGTAGGTTGTATTAATTTCAATTCACTTTTCACCTGCTTTTTGTCTTCAGTGCAGGTCTGTATTTTCCTTTGTGTTTGTACAATAAAGTCCTGATCTTGAATGGTCCTTTGGGTGGAACTATGTAATAAACAAACTAACAAGAACAAGAATGATTATATATCACCTACCTATATAACGTGAATGATCAATTTCTCTCCAGCAAAACTTTGCATTCTTTTAATATTAGCAATTTTTCTTGTTTCACTGCTGTAGTTTGTACCAAATCAAATACTGGTATTGAATGAATTATTACTCCCCACAATTTAATTTCCACACATCTGGTATGGAGAGTCTACAAATCAAGAAGAGATGATCAAGCTCTGGAATTAAAACCCTTGAAATCTTTATTCAGTATTTTGCTCATACCTTAGTCAAAAATCTCAATGGGAGATTATAGGACTTTTGCTTAATTAAGGTGTGAGGAAAAATAAGTAAGAAATGCAAAAGTTGACCCTTACTAATGCAAAGGAAATAATGAATGCATTTGACGGTACAAAACCTCTGTGATGAAATGTACACATAGGCTATGTCTATACTGGAGGCGGGGGAGCCCCAGAGCAGCAAGTCTCAGAGCCCAGGTCTAATGAGCCACCCCCCTCCCTGGGCTTCAGAGCCTCTAGCCCAAAATGTAACATCTACATGTTCACACCTTAGCAAGAGCCCTACAAGCCTGAATCTCTACATCTGGGCTCTGAGACTCACTGCCATACAGGGGCAAACCCTGTCCTTTCCTCCATTACCACATAAGTCCCTGCACACAACAAAATTAATGCAGTTATTTCAGAGGTGGCTGTTATTAATTATTAGTATTTATTACTATTATTTGTCCCATAACAATGCCTAGATTGGAGCCTCTTGTTCTAGGTGTTGCACAGACACCCACTAAGAGGAACTCCCTGCCGTGAAACATCTATAGTCTACACCTACTGAATTTGACGATACATGCCATTGCACTGCACGCACAGCACCATAGGTACTTCCTGAATGCAGATGCAGATTTGGGGCTGGAATTAGGTGGGGGCTGAAACCCATATGGAGGCTACTACTCAAGTGGCTTGGGTTTTGTTTTTTTAACAATTTCTTTTGTAGAAAAACGTCAACTCTTCAAAACTAAAACTTTTTGCAAGAAAGAGTTGGTTTGTACAAACTTCTCGATCAATGTGGAAAAAAACGTTTTGAAATTGTCAAAATGTCCTGTTTTGACATTTGCAAAACAAACCAATAATATTTTCCAGTTCAAAATAACTTTGTTTCAAAATTCAAGCTCAGTCTAGTATAATTTTTAAAAAATCAAAATAGGAAAAATGGTCAAATGTAAATAAAATATTTTGACCTGAACTGAATATATATATATATTAATTTCAACATTTTGGCCTGATTTGGACTAAGAAAAGTTTCTGAAATCTTGAAAATTTTCACAGAACAGGACAACTGTTTCCTGTCCAGATGTAGCTACTACATTTGGGAGACTGCAGCAGTGCCACGAAGCAGCTTGAGGTGGAGAACTCCTTTCGCAGCCCCTATCTGACTCCCTGTGCCAAACCTGTCTATTTGGGCTTTGAACGAGGGGCAGTCCTAATGCAGTCTTTTTGAATTATTAAAAAAAACATTATCTTTTTTTTCCCTATTTATTTGTGAAGAGTGAATGTCAGTTACCGTGGAGGTAAGTAACTACTAGCACTGGAAATATGAATCTTCCTACAACCCCTCGGTAAAACAAGACACACCTGTCACTTGCAACAGAAACTAACTCTTATTAACTATGGTTATGGAGGGCATGGAATCTTGCACACTAAAAAAAGGGTATATTTGTTTTCCCACTGGGTCAGTTAGAGAGGTGGCCCAATATTAAGCCCCCTCTTCTAATTGATTCAAGAAAACTAAATGGGTCCCAAGGGAACTTAAGACTCCTCCAGCAAGTTCATTTTATTCAGCAATAGCTTTAAAGCCTAATCCAGTATAACTATGTATATATCTTTTTAACTGAACCCCAATTTTGCATACAGTATCCCCGAGTAGTTTCGCCTGCAGCAGACTAGCCTCTTGAACAGTTTTTACATAATAGACTCAGCAGGTTCACCATTTGATTATCCCTTCCTTCAGCTCAGAATCTAGTCTTTTCCCTTAATTATACACTGACAAGAAGGCTGTACTCAGGTTCTACATGTGGGATGCCTTGTACATGGAACGTGCAGGCAATACAGAATCAATGTTCTGGCTGAATCCAGTATTCAAAGAATTTAATTGAATTAATGAAATTCAGAGTTGAGCCCCTGAGACATTGATCCTGTATTGTCAGTTTCAAATCCTCAACGCACTAGCTGCTTGATAATATGTTCATAGAATTCACACTAGAGATGATGGAGAATAAAAACCTGTGACAGTCTAGCTAACTGACAGAAAACAGAGGAAGCAATGTTGAATACGTTTAAAAATAAATCAGTATAGACTGGCCTGACTGAGCAATTCTGGCAACGGGTTGTGCTGGCATGGCTGCTGAGTTTCCAATTTAAGAGCACGCTCAGAACTCTTGGTAACTGGAATGTTGGAAGGCATGTCATTGGAGTGATGCATTCAGCTTCCAAGACACAGAGAATATTTGCTCATCTGCTTTCTTTGCCAGCGGCTGGAGACTATTGTTGCAGCAGCCAAATGAAACAAAGGGGGATTAAAAGAGAAACATTAAAAATAGCAAAAAAAAAAAAAAAATGAGAAGAAACAGCTTTAATTTAGATGGACATGAGTATGAATCCAATGCTTATTTCCCTACGTATTAAAAGGTTACTTACAAACTGAGACTGGGGGGGAGGCAAAGAAATGAAGCCCTGTCTCTCTTTCTCTCTCACACACACACACGCACATACACATATATGAGTTTGGCAATGGATGGATATCTGAGGGGTGTCCATTATCTTGTAAATACTGTTGGAGGCAACGATACCATTATTGAGAGGGATGCTGGTGTGTACTCTCTTTAATATATATAAAATACAAATGGGCTAACAAAATAAAACATATAGCCCATTTATATTTTACCAAGATCAGTGCAAAGTAACAGAATTATTTCTTAGGAAAAATACTATCCTGAGAATACCTAAATGACAGAACTAATGCAGAAAATGTTTCAAAATAAATCATCAGTGCTATGTCAGTGGGGACTGTCCTGATGGACTGGTTCTGGCACTGCATCATTCTGGCATAACTCTTGTGATGCCAATTTAAAAACAGGCTCAAGATTTTTTATACCAGAAATCGTGAAAAGCACGTTAGTGCGGTAAAGCATTTGGCTTTCAGGGCAAAGAATTGTTGCTCATCTATTCTCCTTGCCAGAGCTAGATGTTGTCTCCTTAGCTGCCAAATGTATCTAGAGAGGATTGGTGCAAATCAACCAAAGGGAACAGTCTAAACTAATGACTTTTCTACTTTCAGCATTTTTGTTTTTCCCTTAAAATTGTGACCACTGGACTTACTACTACCAGTTTTTAACAACCCGAAGGTTGCAGTGTAAGTTAATGGTATATGCTGCAGCAGTGCCCTACAGCAAATCCAGTGTCTCAAAAGAGATCCTGTGGCTAATAAAACAGGAACAGAGCAAAAGCAGTAAGTAATAATGGCAGAAATAATTGCAATTTAATGAAACCAAGATGAACATATCATTCTAGAACCTTGAAGTCTTCTGGGTCCTCATATCAAATTTTGGTTGTCCGACACTAACTTTCGTGAATGATATGGTTACCATTCTGTCAAAAAAACTGTTGAGAGACAAGGTTGAGGTAATATATTTTATTGGATCAATTTGTGTTGATCACATGTTTCAAGAGACCATTCAAGATGAACTGGGCAATTAACACAGGATATGCTCCAAGGAGAAAGTCTGGGATACACCTCTGGTTATAGCAACACTGCAAAAAACAACTGTTGCTGAGCATCATTCTCTCTTCATTGTATTTGGACCTGATCCAAAGCCCATTGAAGTCAATGGAAAAACTTCCATTGCCTTTAATATGCTTTGGATCAGACTCTTACCTCATGATCTCTTGCTCCCTCTTTCTCGTCTCTTTCCTTCCCAGTTCCTCCCTCTCTCCCTTTTTCATCAGAATCCAATTATTGTCTTCGTAAACATAAATCAAAACACTAATATACGATCAATGCATTCAAGGGCACACAGCAAAATACATACAGATACTGACAGCTGTAAAACCTGAAAAACAGAGTATGCTGAACTGCAAAAGTTAACACTTTGGAATTGGAATTCACTCACTCTGTTTAAAGGAAACTTTTCTTTTGAAAAAAAAACATTAAAATGTTGTCTGCATAGTTAGAATATTCTATGGTCTACATGGAACTCATTAACGTAGCCCAACACAATGATCCTAGGGGGTCTCTAATATACCAGAAGAGTATTGTAGATCTTAGGGGGGAGGGATGTCAGTCTGAGAAAATGCTTGGGACTGAGGAACTGTTATAGCTGCATGCTGTTTGTTTTCACAAATACAATTTCCTTTTACACCCCAGGAGGGCAAAGAGAGAAAGAGAAAAAAAAATCTTTGTTTTTAAGTTGGCTGGTTTTAAGTTTTAGCAACTGAAAAGGAAAATGAGCTCCCTTTCTCTCTCTTGTGCACCAGCGCAGAGGGAAATTATCTCGGAATTCACCTCAAACAAGAACTCATCACATGCTTCCACACACTGGAAGAAAACAATCAGGAAAATTAACTGGAAGTCATCCAGGATACCCAAAACAACTATCAAAAAACCCCTGATGGCAGCCATCCAACACAGAAAGAAAAAGTGGAACCAACAACTCCACAACCAACAGAACACCACCTTTGGGAGAAACCATGGCACCAGTACCCATCACATGGACACAACACAACACCACAGCATCATAAATTTATCAAGACTACCCTGCACCACAGAACCTGATACTATACTAACATGGGGATAACTAGAAGAATTTTTCCTCCAATTCTACTTCAAAGAATTCTTTCACAATGATGACAGCACCCACAATTGCCATGTCCCCACCAACAGTCATAAGAAAAAAAATCATTTGACTGGACACCCCACAGAAGACAAAACCACACTCTTAATTATTACATTGATTGTTTTAGGGGAAAAAATTGACTGTGAAATCTTTAACAAACATCACATCCACCATAATCTCTCCACCATCCAGGGGACAGCTATACAGTCCATGAAATATAACCACCAGTTACTGATCAAACCAGCAGGCAGAAGGGGGCACCCTCACAATCCTCAACCGTGATGACTATGTTAACAAGGCCAACCAACAACTCCCCGATACCACCTACTACAAAGAACTTAAGGAAGACCCCAGAGCAGCCAGGAATGTAAGGACATCATCAAATCCATCCCCCAAACAACCCCAGGGACATTCTACATACTTCCCAAGATACATAAACAAGAGAATCCAGGCAAATTCATCAGATCTGCCCACGGGATTCAAAAAAAACGTTCTTAAACTACTAACCACACAAAGGGCCAGCTTACTCCAGGACACAACGGCCTTCCTCCAGAAACCCCACAACATTAACAACGTACCTCAGAAAACCTCAGAACCTCCCTCCTTGCCACCGTGGAAGTCACTTCCTTATACACCAACATCTCTCTCGATAATGGCATCGTTGCCTCTGACAGTATTTTTAAGAGAAAAGACAACTCTCAGATATCCACCCCAAACACATTGCCAAACTCCATTTCATTTCATCCATTTCATTCTCACCCATAACAATTTTACATGCAATAACAAACACTGTATCCAAACCATGGGAACAGCCATGGGTACTAGGATGCCAGACTCTTCATAGGCTGCCTTGAAGAAGAATTTCTGGACAAATGCACCACAAAACCAATGACATATCTGAGATACATCAATTATATTTTCATCCTCTGGACATATGACCTAAACTCCCTCATAGATTTCCACCACAACTTCAACTACAACCACACATCCATTAAACTCTCTGTAGACAACTCCCATGCTAGCATCAACTTCCTGGACACACTGTTGAGCTCAACAATGGAATCCTATAGAAAACTATATACTAGAAACTCATGGACCACCACACTTACCTCCACAGATCCAGTAACCATCCCAAACACACTAAGAAATCTATTCTCTGCAGCCTAGCACTCAGACACCACAGAATATGCTCTAAGGGGAAAGTCCAGGATATAAAACATAACACACTTAAGCAAACTTCACCAAACAAGGACACTCCAGCAGAGAAGGAGATCTCATCATGAAATGTGCCACCCAAATACCCCCAAAGAACCTGCTTTAATACAGAAATAAAACCTCCTCTGACCGCACATCCCTAAATGTCACATACCACCCCACACTGGAACCCATATGGTATATCAAACAGTTACAACCCATCCCAAAAGAAATCTTTCCTCTTCTAGCCTTCAATCCCCTACAACCTCTCCAAGCTCATAATCAGAAGTAAGCTCCCCACAGACCAGAATACTCCAACTCAAAGCAGCACCAGACCCTGCCAGAACTAATGCAAAACCTGTTGACATATCTGCACTGCTACAATGATCAACACTGCCCCCTGCAACACACCTTTCACAATCCATGGATCCTATGCATGCTTATCACAACACATGGTGTACCTCATCCCGTGTACTAAATGCCCAAATAACAACCCTTCTGACCTTAAAGTCTTTGAGGGAATGGGCCAAGATGAGTCTGTTGTAGTAGATATTTTCATTGCTGTAAACACTTACTAAAGAACGGTGGATAATTTGCATTGAATAATTTATTCTACAAATTTCACCTTTTGTATAGTAAACTATTTTCATGCACCTTACCATTTTATCAGTTTTTATTTTGCTCTTTGAAATTATTTGCTGAATCATCTTGGTGAACCTCCTTTTGATTTTAGTGGGATTTACTCACTTGCATAAATAAGTGCATAAGTCTTTGCAGGATCAGGGCTTTAATCTTTCTGTGCCTCGGTTCCACATTTGTAAAATGAAGATAACGATATTTCCTTTCTACTACACTTTGTCATGTCTGCTTAGACTGTAAGCTCTTTGAATCAGGGACTGTTACTTCTGCATCCAGCACCTGCCACATCGGGTCTTGATCTCTGCTGGAGTTTCTAGGAGCTACTGTATTAAATAGTAATTATTAATTACAGATACCATGGACCAGAATTTCCAGAAGGATACTCCCATTATTCCCAGTCGGAATGCTTTGCAGTCTCTCCCAACAAAATACAGACTGCAACTGCATTATCTTTGCCATGAAGCCCATCCCTGTCAGTGTGTCCCGCAGGCAGCCATGGTCAGAGCTTTGGGGGACTGGACAGCTGCAGTGGCCTAGGGCCGCTGTGTGAATGACCCTGACTTCCTATGGATCCTCCCACAGATAAAAGTGCTAGAATAGCATGAGCAGGTATTGGCTTTTATGATTATTTTTTAATCCTCATTTTAAAAATATTTGCTTTTCTTATAAGCAGAAAAGAGACTGTCACAGCTGGCATATTTTAAGTACAGACCAGTGAAGATCATCATTTAATATTTACATTTCAGTAGCAATCAGGGATTCAATCAGGATTGAGGTTCCTTTGTGCTGGGAACTATACAAACACATAGGCATATGCAGTCCATACCTCAAAGAACTTACTGTCTAAGGCAGTGATACTCAAATTGAGGGTCGCAAGCCACGAGTGGCACTGTAATGTGTCTCTTGCGGCTCTTTGCAGCACATGATATTAAAACACTGATTTAATTATTAACCAACCTAAGTTATTAACCAATTGTAGTTGATAAAATAATAATACTTGGTCAGTAAATGAACAATGAATTCACACAACTGTGGCTCTTTTGGGTAATGTTGATCGCTAATTTGGCTCCTGAACCACTGAGGTCTGAGTATCACTGGTCTAAGGCATCGATCCTGCAAATAACTAAACATATGGCTAATTTTATTCATATGTAGTTCTGTTGAAATCATTGGGACTACTCCAATGAATAAAGATTTGCACATGTTCATGTTTGCAGAAATGGGGACTTAGCAGGCAAATGATATACAAAAGGTAAGTGGGACAGAGACAATCACATATTTTAAATACATAGATGAGTCATTTGTGGTATTTAAAATACTTAATGTAGAGGTCTGCTCACGTCTAATTTTAGGCCCAACCTAAACCCAAACCTGACTCAAGCCCACACCCACCTGACCTGAGTCCAAGCGGGTCCAATCATTTTCCAACCCAACCACAACAATTCCCCCCAAATCTGAAACAGTATCGCAACTGCTGCCACCTCCTGCTCATGGGGTGGCTGTCCCCGTCCTGCCCATGATATCAGCACAGCAGCAGCTGCATGCACCAATGGCTGTATGTCCTGCTCCTGCCATCCATCATCTCCTGCTGCACGGCAACTGCTTGACACACTCCTGCCACAGCACACACCACGTACCAAAGTGCCGGTGGCCATCAGGAGCGGGGCACACAGTGACCATCTCAACTCCATGGGCTGGAGGACAAGAGTTGACCCAACCTGAGGCTGAGAGGGCCTGGTTATTTTCCCACGTGGCCTGACCAAGACCCCATCAGGTTTGGGTCAGGTTGCAGGTCTCTAATTAAATGTTATAATTAAAGTGTCAACTATCCCTGTCTGCTGCCCAACCCAGCCATCATAAATAACATATTTATTTATAGGTGTGATGGCAGAGGTGAGTCACTAGGGGCTCAGATGCCATGATATTGGAAGGAATGTAAGAATAGAATGAGGAAGGATTTAGAGGAGGAGAGAGGGTACAAGTCTTACAGGTCAGAACAGAGCAAGGCTATTGGAAACAAATGTCTTCTGGTCTTTGGGGTGAAATTGACTCCAAAGCATGGGACTTCAGAAAAGGGTTGGATAGCTGTAGACTGTCACTGGATTACACATTTTTCAAGGCAAAACTAGAACAGACTTTGTGCAGAGGAAGAGGGTGGAGATTTCACCCTCTGAATGTAATTACAAAAGAAAAATATGACCTCCAATGAATACTTTACTTGAAATGCCCCTCTATATGCTCAATCCAAATTATATTATAGATGCTCTCCAGGAAGTAAAAGCAGCATATGTCAGACAATAAGTAATGAATTTTTTAAAATAGTTTTACTACATTGCATTACAACAATTTCCATGAAAATGCTGATACCACAATGAAAAATAACATGCAGATGCACAGAGATTTACAAATGCTTTTGAATTTGATTAAATTTACTGTGAATTCCTTTCACTTCCCTAAGGCTTCTTATTGCTTCCTGGTCTCTTCAGTTTCAAAGATAAGCCAATTGACTTGATAATTTAACAATGTGAATGTTTTCCTTTTCAGAAGAACGAAGATCACAATTAGCAGAATGAGGCTGCCCAACATTTTAAAAACCTTTTTTAAAAATCAGGAAACAATGTTAGTGAAGCTTTCCATTTCTCTAACCCTTTTTTATTTAAAAAAATACATGACAGTGTGCAATGCTGGAAACATTTCTGCACTTTAGGTTCAAGTCAGAAAATATACCTTCCTTATTTATCGCTTCGATCTTAAACAAAATCTCAGTAATAAGGAGTGAGTACTCATGCATGAGTTGTACAAACATCGCACAAAATGGTCAGATTTGCAGTGTTCTGGGCAAGTGTTTTGGCAGTTATTTCAATCTGCAGATTGCTTAGCGTGTTAGGTGTTTAGATGCTGTTATAATAGGTATTATAAAAAACCTAAGATAATATCTAAGTACTAAGTAGACATGGGATAACAGAGAAGATCCTCTCATGGATCAGTAACTGGTTAAAAGATAGGAAACAAAGGGTAGGAATAAATGGCCATTTTTCACAGTGGAGAGAGGACCTGTGCTAGGACATGTGCTGTTCAACATATTCATAAATGATCTGGAAAAGGGAGCAAACACTGAAGTTGCAAAGTTTGTAGTTGATACAAAATTATTCAAGATAATTAAGTCCAATGCTGACTGCTCAGAGTTACAAAGGGATCTCACAAACCTGGGTGACTGGGCAACAAAATGGCAGATGAAATTCAGCACTGATAAGTGCAAAGTAATGCACATTGGAAAAAATAATCCCAACTACACATATACAATGATGGGTTCTAAATTAGCCGTTACCACTCGAGAAAGATCTTGAAGACACCGGGGGTAGTTCTCTGAAAACTTCAGCTTATTGTACAGCAGTGGTCAAAAAGGCTAACAGAATGTCAGGAACTTTTAAGAAAGCGATAGCATATATTATAATGTCATCCACTCTATAAGTCCATCATGCACCCATAACTTGAATACAGTGTCCAGTTCTAGTCACCCCATCTCAAAAAGGATATAGTAGAACTGGAAAACTTCAGAGAAGGGCAACAAAGATGAATAAGGGTATGGAATGACTTCCTACAAGGAAAGACTAAAAGGATTAGGACTGTTCAACTTTGAAAAGAGGAAACTAAAGGGGGATATGATAGAGGTCTATAAAATCATGAATGGTGTGGGGGGGAAAAGTGAATAGATAAGTGTTATTTAACCTTTCCCACAACACAAAAACCAGGGTCACCTAATGAAATTAATAGGCAACGTGTTTAAAACAAACAAGAGGAAGTACTTTTTCATACAACACGCAATTGATTTTTGGAATTCATTGTTATGGGATGTTGTGAAAAGTAGAATTGGGTTAAAAAAAAAAAACTAAGTAAGTTCATGGAGGATAGACCCATCAATGCCTATTAGACAAGATGGTCAGGGATGCAAACTGATACTCAGGGCAACCTTAAACCTCTGCATGTTGAAAGCCAGGAGAGTAAGATAGGGGTGGATCACGCAAACTGTCCTGTTGTGTAGTCTCACCCTTAATCTCTGGTATCCTGTTGGAGATAGGATACTGGGCTAAATGGACCATTGGTCTAATCCATTATGTCCATTCTTATCCAGCTAGCTAGGAGATAGAGATATCTGTTTATTTAGGTTCTTATATACTCTTACATCTTGCAAGCCTTTAGATTATTCTAAGGTTAAGAGTAAAATTCATTATTATTATATTATAGATGGTATTGTATAAAATATTATCTATTAGCTATCAAATAGAGACTATCTTAAGACACAAGTACAATGGGGAGGAGTTAAAGTTAAAATCTTGAATGTAATTTTTGGAATTTTCTCTTTTTTTCTGTATAGGTCAGCTTCAACTTGGAAATCACATTTCCATCTGAAAATTTTGTACCTACTAATGCTAGCAAAAGGCAAAGATCCGCACTGGCATATTAGAGAAGATAGAGAAAACACAAAAGAAATCAAGAGGATTGTAAATCCACACATGTCTAAATGTGATTCTCTCTCTCCTTAGACTGACTCTAAGCCTGGTGGTACAGAATACTAAAAAATAATCTGGCCTATAGCATTATGTACAATAGGGTTACCATACGTCCATTTATTCCCGGACATGTCCGGCTTTTTGGTAATCAAACCCCCGTCCAGGGGGGAATTGCCAAAAAGCCGAATATGTCCGGGAAAAATACCAGCCGGGCACTTCCCCTCCTGGGATCCAGCTGCTCTGCTCCTCCCCTGACTCTTCGGCTCTGTTTAAGAGCCGAGCTGCCCGAGCGCTCCGGCTTCGGGCAGCCCCCTTGCCTCCGGACCCTGCGCCGCCGGCCAGGCACTTCCCCTCCCGGGCTCCAGCTGCTCTGCTCCGGCGGTGCAGGGTCCAGAGGAAGGGGGCTGCCCGAAGCCGTTAGTGCTCGGGCAGCTTGGCTCTTAAACAGCAGCCGGAGCCCGGGAGGGGAAGTGCCCGGCCGGCGGCGCAGGGTCCGGAGGCATGGGGGCTGCCTGAAGCCCGAGCGCTACCAGCTTCACGGTTTGCCGGGCAGCCTCCAGAGCCTGCGCCCCCGGCTGGGCGCTTCCCCTCCCGGGCTCCAGCTGCGCTGGGGAAGCGCCGGCCGGGGGCGCAGGGTCTGGGGGCTGCCCGGCAAACCGTGAAGCCGGTAGCGCTCGGGCAGCCCTTTTCGCGTGGCTGGGAGGGAGGAGGGGGAGTTAGGGCGGGGATTTTGGGGAAGGGGCGGGGAATGGGCGGAGTTAGGGCGGGGGAAGGGGCGGAGTTGGGGCGGGGCCGGGGTTGGGAAAGGGGCGGGGCCAGGGCCCGTGGAGTGTCCTCTTTTTTTATTTTTTAAATATGGTAACCCTAATGTACAAGTATGACAGTACTCTCACTGCCTCTGAGGATACAGCAGCATAACCTGATATTAAGAGTAGGAGTCTGTATCCTTAGGTTATGTGTTTTTAAAAAGGTGGATTTTTTTACAGCAGGATAACTAATGCACATTAACAATCTTGTTGTAAAATCCTAGTGGAGACAGGACACTATTTTTTACTGCAAAGTTGCAAAATGCGGTCACCACCATACCTCCTGCCTGTGGTTGATCTTGTCCAGTTTACCTTACGTAAAAACTACAGTGTTTTGTCTCCATTAGGATTTTATAGCAGGCTAGGTAACACATGTAAAAACATACCTTCTTCTGTCATTGAACACTGTCTTAGAGAGTCCTTCTAGTTCCAGAGCCCTCCCCATTCTCTTTGATGTATAAATGATCCTAGATCAGGGATCAGCAACCTTTGGCATGCGGCCCGCCAGGATAAGCACCGGGCCAGTTTGTTTACCTGCTGTGTCCCCAGGTTCGGCCGATCGCAGCTCCCACTAGCCACAGTTCGCCGTCACAGGCCAATGGGGGCAGTGGGAAGCAGTGGCCAGCACATCCCTCAGCCCACACCACTTCCCAGGGGGAGGGATAGCTTAGTGATTTGAGCATTGGCCTGCTAAACCCAGGGTTGTGAGTTCAATCCTTGAGGGGGCCATTTAGGGACCTGGGGCAAGAATCTGTCTGGGGATTGGCCCTGCTTTGAGCAGGGGGTTGGACTAGATGACCTTCTGAGGTCCCTTCCAACCCTGATATTCTATGACTCCTGTCCTAGATGTTTTGCCCAGTTCAACATACATCTTTCTGTCAAAAGCTACACATACTTCTTGCTGTTAATGTATTCAAGGTGTGCTGTATCACCTCTGGAAATTATTTCAAGTACACACACCCCTAACATCCTTTTCCTTCTGATATCATCTCATGCTAAACAATACCTCTTTGTTTCCCAAAATTATGTTTGCCTTTATCCTCATGTATCCTTTTATCATATTCCAGGGGTGAATCCATGGTGTTTGTTTATTAGCCCTAACAATAGCTTTCAGCACCTGAATGGAAGCAACCCATTCAGCTTGTTCATTACAAATTCACACTAGGGGTTCCTTAGTGTTCTGACAGAATACAGCTCTTTGATTACACAAGACCTAAGTGGCATTTTCAGAATATCAGCATTAATAACTCATTCTTAGATACATCAGGTAGAATTAAAATTAGATAGAAGGGTTATAACCTCTCAAACTATGTTTTTAATTAACAAAGCTATTTGTGTTTAAACAAGCACTTGCTCCCTTGCAGTCTGCTGTATTTTTCCTTTCTGTGGTGGAATACTAATGCTATATTTGTGGTGTCACAATCATTTCCATGATAACAATCTATGATTTCATACATCTATATTTATGATTTTCCCTGTAGAACTCATGCTACCCTATTATCAGAGGCAGTGTGGCCTAACAGATACAGCACAAGAATGTGACTCGGGAAACGGAGACTTGGATTCTATTCCAAGTTCTGCCACTGGTTTACTGGGTGACCTTGGGCAAATCCCGCTCTGTGCCTCAGTTTCTCTATCTGTAAAATGGGAATGATTACAGTGACCTCCTGCATAAAGTATTTTGAGATGTTCTGAAGAAAGGAAAGAGCTACATAAGAGATAGGTATTTTTTGTATTATAATTCAGTAAATATGGAAAAGAAAGCCCTTATTAAATAAAACATATTTTAAATACTAGAAGGAGCACAAAAATATTGGCCAAGAAAATTAATACCCTACCCCCCAAAAAATCTGTACTATTAATTTTCCTCCACAAAGTTCACACTCATGGATATCAGCAAGTATTTCCCATGCTTACATATAATTTAGCTGAAATACCACCCTTACTGTACAGGATGAACAACAACTTTTGTAAGAATACAAATCCTTATCTGTCTATCCACTTTGAAGGGAACAGGTCAGTGAACCAAGAACTTCCAGCACTCAGGTGTTACCATTTCTCTTGTAGAAAGTGCTCCAATAGGGATACCTTCTTTCAAGTCCCGCCCTTTCCCTCCCTTCCCCCCCATTTTTCAACCTGAAAGCAAGTAGTACTGTAATAACAGTCCATCAAACCTCCACATACACCCTACCAAAAAAAAAAAAAAAAAAAGCATCAGTATCTGACATAGGGACTTACTTTATAAATATTCTGAGCCAAATTTGGAAGTGATTAATAAGACGATGCAATGTAGACTGCTTACTCTCATTTAGGGTTTGTCTACACATATAGCACTGCAGATGCACTGCTGTAGAGCTGTAATGAAGATGCTACTATGCCAACAGGAGAGCTTCTCCCATCAGCGTAGTTAATCCATCTCTACAAGAGGCAGTAGCTACATTGCACTTCCATGGGTGATTTGAGTGCAAGTAGGTGAACATTAGTGTAAGGGAACCTAACTTAAGCCATTTTACTTCTAATTTTGGCCTCTATAACTCTATCACCACTCCTCCCCCTCCATAAAGCTGTAACAGCTGCTGTAATGTTACTATCTCACTCATCCAAACGTGTTTTATGGAAATAAATAGGAGCCTACTTTGGCCTTTATTGTCAAAGCTGTTAAGCATGTTATCAAACCAAAGAGCTGCAGATTTACCTATGTGATTACAGTTGACCATGACTGAATCTGTATTTTATAGTCAACTGACCTTGTTTAAAAAAATAATAATCCAGAAGTTACTTGTGGTCTTGATTGTCAAGTAGACCACAGCTAGGAATAAATGTCTGTCTTGGAGCAAACATTTCTGGAATGTCTATATTGGCAATTTCAATCACGTTAACTTGAGTTATCAGGCAGTCAATTAACTTGAGTTACAACAGGACCAAAACATCTAGTCTATATAAGGCATTACTGAGCAATATACCTCCTTGTAAAAAAACAGGAAAGCATGCTTTTGATCTAGGCTAATATTTCTCCTTCACTGCTACTTTGAAACACACACTAACCCAGGTACATCATTTCAACCATCTCCCCTCTGAAGGTGTTTGTGTCCAGATGTTCAATAGGTTGTATTGGCTGGCGTAAAATAGTTATTGATTAAGGACTGGATCAAATTCTAGTGCTCAGCTATTGCCTCAGTTGAATGAAGCTTTAAATCAGGGGTCAGCAACCTTTGGCACACGGCTCACTAGTGAAAGCACCCTGGCGGGCCGGGCTATTTTGTTTACCTGCCACGTCCACAGGTTCGGCCGATCACAGCTCCCACTGGCCGTGGTTCACCGTCCCAGGCCAATGGAGGCGGCGGGAAGCGGCGCAGGCTGAGGGACGTGCTGGCCGCCACTTCCCGCCACCCCCATTGGCCTGGAGCAGCAAACCGTGGCCAGTGGGAGCCGCGATCGGCCAAACATGCGGACGCGGCAGGTAAACAAACCGGCACGGCCCGCCAAGGTGCTTACCCTGGCGAGCCGCGTGCCAAAGGTTGCCAACCCCTGCTTTAAATCCATAAAGGTGGAATTTAGTATTTCTTCAGAGAGCAGACAGTAAGAAGTGAAAGCATCCAGCATGATCCATAGGTTAGTTGCAATTGACTATGTGCCAGATTGCTGTTCCCATTCCAAAATGTACATTTTAAAGAAAACATTCTATCTTGTGTTATAAAAAGAGAAAATGAAGTCTATATTAGAGCAATATCAGAACTAGAGCTGATGAAAAATTTTCACAGGAAGCTTTTTTTCCGCATAAATAAAAGGCTCCCCCCCACCCCCGAAAGTTAAACTTTTTTTAACAAAAAAAAATGTGACAAAATTGTCAAAGTTGACTAAAATTTCCATGATGATTTTACCAAAGGTTTTATCAAAATGTTTTTGGTAAATGAAAAATTTCAAAACCCATTTCTATAAAAATTTCAATAAAGACACTTACAGAAATTTCAAAAAAGCCAAATGAGTCCATTTTAAGCCATGTGAAATGAAAACAAGTTGAAAAGTTTATTTGTTGTTGGTTTTTTGTGAAATCATTTTTTCCATCTTTCTGCTGACTCTGATGAAGGCTTGAACAATGAGAATTTCTATACAAGAATTGACTTGGGCATCCTTTTCATTTGAATCAAGTATATTTTTTATTGTTCTTCCTATGTAATCGCAAGTGTTGTGTCCCTCTGTTGATTAGCTCTTCTTTCTCCTCTGCATCCAGCACGACTTCTTGTCTTTACATGTATGGTCTTTCATGAATTAGCCTTGCCCTACCAGTCTGATCTGTTAGTTCACCATGACATCAGCTTTTTTCTTTGCCATTGTATTCAGCCTTCACCACCCTCAAGGAGGAGACGGTTTCCCATGCCACCCTGGGTATGGCAAAAACTCTCCAACACAATCCATCTAGTCACCACCATATCTGTCTCAAAATCCCGCTTACAATTCACCTGTGCCCTGAGGCCTACAGTCCCAGCTGACAATGGCTGGGACTTCTGCTTGTATCTTTGCTTGCCTCCATTTCTCCCATTTGTGTGCCTTATCCGCTACCTATTGTATGTCTTGTCAGAACTTTCATTCTAGGGCTGAAATACTGGCTCTGTTGAAGTCAATGGCAAAGTTCCCGTTGACCTCAGTGGATTCTACCTTAGCTCTCTAGGGTAAGAACTGTCTTCTTACTGCATGTCTGTACATACCTAGGACTTTGAGGTGCTGATTCTTGATTGGTGCCTGAAGGCACTACTGCAATAAATCATTGATACCACCTTCTTTTCATGTTATTAGATTTGAAGGATACAAAATCTTAAGAAAAAGTAAATGGCTCTAAAGATCCCACAAACATTACAGTCACAAAAAGATCTATTGTCAGTAAGTTTTAGCTTTTGTCTATTTCTTGAAAAAAAATCATGTAATGTAACCTGATCCTTTCAATGAAAATTGAGTTTTTATGGTTCCTTATTAGAGACTTCCCTTACAACTAATTATATTAAACTTCTACATTTTCTCATCAGTAATCTCACAATCTCCAAATCTGTGAAAGTAAATGCTTAGTCAGTGTGTAAATTGAGGACAATTATCATTATGACCACACAGTAATATGAAAATAATTAGACCACTGCTAGCAGCAAAAATATAAATCAAATCAGTTTGTAATAGGAACATTAATAATTTGTAAAAGATACAATCTATTGCACATGAAAACTGGAAAGCAGCTGAGCTGAGATGCTTTGCTGGAGACATTTTTTTGTTTCGAAAAAGAGAACAAAGTTCAGTGTATGTGCATCAGTGATAATCTATGGGTGATTGTGTTTAGGGGAATTTACAACCTATTCCAAAGTCATGGGCTAGATGTTCCAGATGGAATGGAAAAAATATAACACTTGAGTTCTATTTATTATGCCATTCTTATCTTTGCCAATTTATGGGAAGAGACTGGAACACTTCACTTTGCCTCCAGGCATTCAGTAATGAGACCACTGGTGGTGCATTAGGAAGCAGTGGGCAAGTGGCAATATCATCAGGTACATTTTTAGTAGCAGAGTCAAGTTGCACTGGGAGCATTGTAAGTAGTGCAGTCAAGTACTATAGCATTGGTATTAGCTCTATAGTCATGTGGCACTGGAAGTAGAAATGGTCCTAAAACAAAACTCCAGATTTAAACTTTGCTGAACTTTAAAAAGTGCAGATCTACAGACTAACTTTCCTTCTGACACTTAGGTATCTGTCATGAGTGAAACCGAATTCTCAGATCTGAACACACCCAAACTCTGGAAGATCAGGTTCATGTTCAATTCTGATTGTAAGTAGTACAATCAAGGGTCTTTAGTACAGCATATAGTGCATTTGAATAGCAGTGGCCTGGGGAACACTCACTTTAGTGCAATCAAGTGGCTTGGGAGCATAGGAAGTACTGCAGTTGAGCAAGGTCCTATTGAAAATATCCAGTGTAGCACAGTCTAATTGATTTGGAAGCACTATAAGCAGTGCAGTTGAGTTATAGGTATTGTGGGTTCAGATCCGGAATTTTAATCTGCTACAAGCTCTGACTGTAGAGTTTATTGTTGAGGCAAAAATTATGTATTTTTTTATTTTATTTTGTCATTAAACTTGCCTGTGCCTTTCCTGAATTTAGGATATATGTATCATTATTTTCACACATATAATGCTTGGAGAAAAGTACCTCGCATGCATATATATTTTAATTATATGAAATGTTCAAGCTAACCAAAGGAATTCTAGGCAGTTTCTGCTTTATGTCACCCTGTAGACAAGCAAACGTTAAGAAGATAAGCCCTCCTTAGTCACAAAACCATGTTTAATACTCCAAAGAGTGTTGATAGAAATTCAGAAAAACTGCATTTAAAACTTTATCTTGCTTTAACTTTCTCTTATACTATGTTTTGAAAAATGGATGCAAGCATTGTTGTGACTGGTGATTTATATAGGACATTTAATAGGAGTTTTTAACTGCAAATTGTATACTGCAATTGGTAAACCCCATTTGGTCTAAAAGGCCACTAAATCAGGAGCGTCTTATCTAGGCCATGACACTTCCTTCTTGTGAAAATACCAGTTCGGTACAAATATACTCCTTATCTGAAGAAAACAAACCATTTAAAACATTCATGTTTTAGCAAAAGACTTGATTGTGAAAAAGAATGTTGGGTTGTATTATCAACGTAGTAAATTTAGGGTTAATTCACCTTCAAAAACAAAACAAAAAACTTCTAAGTACACTCACACAAAGAATTCTAGAAATATCTTTGTTGAAATGAATTTTATAATTACTTTAAAAAAAACATTCAGAAAAGCCTCGAGAAAAAACATGTCTAGTTGGAAATGTTTTAGTTCTTTCTTTATTTCTTAAATGTTGAAATGGCAAATCATTCTGAATGCCATTTTTACAAGTATTTTAACTAAATGCAAAGTGTCTAATGTAATTTCCTAATATCATTGCTATGTAAATGGTAAAATGCTTTATGTACCAACATTGAAATTTAATAATCTTGCTAAACTAATTACTAATGTAAGAAGTCATTTAAGTACAGAATATTTATATTAATGAGCAATTAATTAATTACTGGTAGTGTTCAAGCAGTTCCCTCATCCACCTGAGGAAGACAAGAAGAGAATCATCTCTCCAAAACTGATGTAAAGAATAAACAACTTCTTTAATAACTATTTAAGCTAAAGACACCTTAAGAATTATTGAATTTTAAAAAGATCGTTTGGAAAACTAAAAATCTTTATAGAAAGAAAAGAAGTGTTTCAGAATTTCATATCCTGTTGAACTTTAATAATTCTAAGGAAATAGCTTAGAAATGTACTGAATACAAAGCGTTAAAACTACATTTAAAGATGTGCTAAGAATCTCCCACCATCAAAAACCAAGAAAATATTACTGTCATGAAAGAATTACAACCCCAATATAACAAACTTACATGTTCAGATGATAAAGAGGCTCCTAAGGACAATCCATGAAAGCATTGACCCATTTTCTTATATTCTTATGTTCTTATTTAAAGAATGACAGCAGACAACTTGAATCTAAAAAACCTCAAAAAAGGTGCATTTTCCTATAATTTCATGGAAATAGGAAGGAGAAGAGTATAAATAAAAACTCTGTAGTGAGCATCCCTCACGTACACTCACCCTCTGCTACCCTGCATAAACAGCAGCAAACGCATCAACTTATCCTGTCCATCTCTACAAGCAAAGTACTCCAGAGAACACTCAAGAATAAACTAATCCAAGGAAAATCTTCCCAAAACTTCAACATGAATTGGTGAGAGGAAGTTCACTATGACACTGCCAGGGGGTTACATTTAAACCTCTGGTAATGATTTTAGTGAGATGTGGAAATGTTGTTTAAGATACTAACGGTTTTTCCTGCTAATCACCAGATAGTTAGACCATCTATTCCTGAAGATGAGACAGGGGCTAAACATTGATAAACTGAGAAATAGTGGGATTTAATTGGATTTAAGATTTTAATATTTGTATTTGGCCTATCTTAAGACAGCTCCTTAAAGTGGCTTCTTCTAAGTAACTGGTTTAAATACAGTCTTTGATTTCATAGGATTTAGTTGAGATTGTTTGCTTTACCCAATTATAAACTGTCTGGTCATTTCTTAATAACCAAAAGGAACCCCTGCCTTTAAACAATTCTTTTGCCCAGTTATAAACATAGATAAAAATATCTATGAGATACTAAACTGGGCTCACAATAAATTTGGGAAACAATGTATTTCGGTCTTAACTTACCAAATGAAGAACACCGCAGATGCAGTCCACTCTCAATGGAGTAATCTCTGGTAAAATCTCTCTATAGAGACACATACAGAAGCGATTGTAATGGAAGTAACCAGATTATCATTTGTGTCCTGTCACTTGTGTTGTATTGTTTAATGTTTTTTTTTTACTTTCTTTAATAATAAAATAGCCATTGTAAATATATGTGCTTATTTTGAACATGGTGACCCCTAAGGTATGAAATAGAACCACTGGGACTAAATAGTGGGGGACAGATCCCTGAGCTGGAAGTAAGAGAAACAATTAGTAAGAGCTGGCCTACAATTTCTTGTTTCTCCAAACTAAATATTTCTGGTAATTTTTAAAATAAAATGACTTGGTACCCAATAGTTTTAAATTACCCCTTTCTACCCCACATTAGTCAAGTAGCAGTAATTCTAGGATCATTTAAAATGTGTAAATATTGTACTGGAGAGGTGGATTTTGAAAGTGAATTCCTTTATCTTATGTTGCAGATATTTTACATGCTTTGCCTTGTTTTACAAAGTTTTAAAAATTCCAAATACTTTACCTTCTGAAACTCTGTTCCTCTTTACCTGGACATAAGTATGGTCTAATGTCAGCTACACGGCCGGCTCCAGGCACCAGCAAAGAAAGCAGGTGCTTGGGGAGGCACATCCGGGTCTTCAGTGGCGGGTCCCTGAGTCCCGAATTGCTGCCAAAGAATGAAGTGGTGTGGTAGAGCTGCTGCCGAAGTGCCGCCAATCGCGGCTTTATCTTTCTTTTTTTTTTCACTTTGCCGCTTGGGGCGGCAAAATGCTGGAGCCGGCCCTGCTCAGCTAGGAAGGTAGATGAGAAGCCTCCTCAAAGCCAATGCTAAAACTATTCTGAGATTGGTGGTAAGGAGCACTGTAAGCAGATGGAGATCTCCTATCTCCTAGATCTGGAAGGGACCTTGAAAGGTCATTGAGTCCAGCCCCCTGCCTTCACTAGCAGGACCAAGTAGTGATTTTGCCCCAGATCCCTAAGTGGCCTCCTCAAGGATTGAGCTCACAACCCTAGGCTTAGGGGGCCAATGCTCAAACCACTGAGCTATCCCTCCCCCCTTTAACTAGAATATTCCTCTGTGACATGCCTAAGGTCCATTCCACTGGGGAACAGGAGGGACAATGTTAACAGTGAAGCATCTGGAAACAGCACAGAGAGCATTATTCTCATTTACACTAAGGCCCTTTTATGACCCTCTGGCAGTGTAAAGGGGTCTTAAAAGTGAATGTAGTCTATACCCACTTTAAGGCCCTATTAAACTGTAAAGGGACCTATTTATAAATGTAAATCAGATCAAGAGAGAATAGGGAAAGAACGCAAGGGCTTTCCCTCCTTACCAAGGCTGCAAAATGCCTTGGAAATGTTTCTCATGGAAATAAGCAACAATATATTCCATTTAAGAGTACCACATACAATGATGGACAAGGCATAATCCTCTTGAACAGGGATGTGTTTATCTTACAGTTGCATATGGTGCCTACATTATGATTTAAGAGTATTGAATGTTTGCTACTCACTTTGCAGAAAACTATGAGGACCTGGCCCAAATATGCTACGCATATTACAAACACAGATTAGACTAAGAGTTTAGATTAGGTTAGACAAAGGACCAGATTTGTAGTGGTATTCAGGCCCCTAAAGAAGCAGACTGGTGTCAAGTGATATTTTCAAAAGCACCTATGCACCTATCTGCATCTTTAGGAGCCTAAATGCCTTTAAAAATGTGGACCAAAGAGACTATTTTAAAATTACATTGAAATTAATGTCTCAAAATGTATAGAACTTACTAAAAAGGCTTAAGGAATGCAAGTAATCTGAAGGATTTTGTTTCCTAACATAATAAAATATAAAGGCTCTGGAACACTATGTTAAAAAAAAAAAGTTTAAAGGCCTGTATTCCTGTTGTAAATATTGTGTGTTCCATTTTCCTTGACGTAACCTTTTTTTCTTGATGTTTAATTATTTTCAAATAAGAAAGGACTGAAGATAACAGAACCATGCTGTTGAGAATGCATTGGTATGAACCAAGAGTTGTGTAGTACAATGTATTATCTTCTCAGCAAACAAATGAAGAGATGAAATGTAATCTTTTCTTTGTACATGATGGGTTTCCAAAATCCATTAAAGAGAAAAAAAATTTGTGAAGTTCTTAGCAATCTTTTTATCCCTATATATGTTTTAATGTGCAGTGGTGTATATTAAACTCAATTGGTTGGGCTGGGTCGAAGAAACAAAGAAGAAAATCTGAGGCTTCAGCCATGGCAACCACCACCAGACACTTCACATGCAGCCTTCGTCCCTTATCCAATGGACCCCCTTACTCCATGAACTAAGGCAGCAAAATCCATGTAGGCAACGACTGAGCCTGCAGCAGCTCCACAGTGACCTCATGTGGACAGAATAGCTGCCTCCTCTCATTCATTGGGGGCTGGTCTACACTGGGGGGGATCGATCTAAGATACGCAACTTCAGCTACGAGAATAGCGTAGCTGAAGTCGACGTATCTTAGATCGACTTACCTCCCATCCTCATGGCGCGGGATCGATGGCTGGGGCTCCCCCGTCGACTCCGCTTCCGCCTCTCGCTCTGGTGGAGTTCCGGAGTCGACAGGGAGCGCGTTCGGGGATCGATTTATCGCGTCTAGACGAGACGCGATAAATCGATCCCTGATAGATCTATTGCTATCCGCCAATCCGACGGGTAGTGAAGACGTACCCTTACCAAGAAACCAGACTGGGCAGCAAGAGCAACTACAGTCAGAACTGGCGGTAGGCATAAGCAGACTAAGCAATTGCTTAGTGTCCCAGGCAGCTCAAGGAGGCCCCTATTCGCTTTTTATTATTATTTTCATACAAATGTGCCTGTTTTAGTATGGGGGGTATTCCTGCTTAGGGCCCCCAATGGGCTAGCACCACCACTGACTACTGTGAAGTGAAGTACACTAAACTAGCCACAGTTTCGATAGCTATCAGGTACATCAGACGAAAGAAGCATCAGCTGCCATCTTCTTTCTGCCTCTGACTGTCCTCTATCAGGCAAGACAGCAGCAAAAGGAACGATTCTGACCACACTTTTGTAAGCTTAGTGTCTTTATCTTCATTGATGTCACTTTTGTTTAGAGCGATGTCACAATTCCTATTGAACATGACCTTTAAAATATTAGAGACAATAGTATTAGGCATTATCCGCCCTCCTTCACAAAGGAAACCGGATATCACAAGTGTACTGGAAACTATGGCTCCCTGACTCAAGGCCTGCTAGATTTCCTTCTGTGGAAGTATTTGTAGCAAAGGGCTGAAACAGAAGAAATATCTGCAAGGTTCTCTGCTCCATTTTGTGAATTCTGAGTAGCCTTCTATGGAAAAAGAAAAATAATTTCGTTCTTAACATTCACATCACAAAAACATCACCAATATTTAGCACTAAATGGCCACTTGATTGGCTATCACCAGAAAGATTGAGGATAAGACTGAATTATACTCTCCTCTCATGGCAGTTCATGAATGAAGCGTGATCCTTTTGAAAAAGCAGCAAGATGCCCCACTCAGAACTGGGGCACCACTATGATGGGTACTATACACAGAGACACAGTGCAAAGAGCTTGTGACCTAACAAGATGACAAGTCACATATGAAGATCTGGGGGACAGGGATACAGTTAAATATACACCGTTGGGTACATAGATATATTTGCAGTTTTGAAAAGAACTTATAACTACATAAAATAGTCAATGTTCAGCTCCCATACCTCCCACTCTATTTCAGCGCCTCATCTGCTTCCTCTTCAGGACATCTCTTTTCTCACATCCTTCTCTTTGGTATCTTCGAAAACGGACTTCAAAATCCTCAACGAAGATTTAGGGGGTGTACAATATGTCCCAGCCTGACTATCTCATCTGACCTGTATTATGCATTTTACCAAAAGGTAGGAAAGTTACTCCCAACTTTCTTGAAAGGAGTGCAAAGTAGCACCAAAGAAAATACTGTACATCGCTCTATCATGCTCACAAAGTGAGGAATATTAGAGATGTAGGAGGAAGTGGGTATGGCTTTTTGAAAGAGAGACATAACACAGCCAAATTCTTTAATCAATATGCTCTCCTTCAAAAGCAACTCATGAAAAGGGAGCATGTCGAAGCTGCCTATGGCATTCTCAATTTGCCCCTTTTCTGCTTTTATATATGGAATGGTACGTCAGCTTTTTGCTCTGCACATGGGACTGCAGTAGACATCAACTCCAGTGAGAAGTCATTGCTTCTGTCATGTCTCTGAATGCCTGCCGGATGGACTGGTAACAAATGTACAGACTCATTTGTCATACAGTTGTCATACTGATGTCTTACGGAACCTGCATGCTTTCAGACATGCACGGTTGTTCGGGTGCATGAACTCAGAAGTGATACTGTATTTCCAGCTCTATTAAAAATGGAGTGTCTGTACACATTCATATCTGAGTCAGGTGAGTGTTTCTTCTCATACACCTTACACCAATTGCAATGAGCTATTATCTCTCCTGGGATTCTGGACACTGTTCCCATTATGAAAATATTTTCCACATTTGTGCTGCCTCTCTACCTGCTTCTGTTGCTACTAATCATATACCTCTTTGCTATGCAAAACAAAGATTCCTCATCTGAACAATAACTGACATTGCACAAAATTTACAGTTGTTGCTAGTAGAAATTCAGCATTCTGTAATAGCTACCACATGCAAAAATTGCTACTGAATTTTTTCAAGTTTCTGTCAGGAAAAAAAAAATGTCTTGGGTTAGGTTGACCCAAATCAAAATATTTTGGTTTGTTGAACCAAAAAGAACAGTTTCATTTAGGATCAGAAAGAAATTTATCTATGTCTGGCTGAGCTACTGCACTGCCTCATGAGAGTTGTAGTTCAGATGTCTCATGCAACCATAGTCCTCTATAGGCTGGGCCTCCATAGCTGGTCTACATCTTCCACGATACATCATGATCTCCAGTCTGGATGAATGGGAAATGTAATCCAGCCAGGGAACCCAGCCAAGAGGAGAGAATAGAGGCATGAGACACCTCAGCAGTTCAAGGAGAAACAGATTAGTTTCAATTTGATTCAACAAGCTGAAACAAAACATTTTCACTGGGGCAGGGGTCGGCAACCTCTGGCACGCGGCTCGCCAGGGTAAGCATCCTGGCGGGCCGGGCCAGTTTGTTTACCTGCCGCGTCGGCAGGTTCGGCCGATCGCAGCTCCCACGGGCCTTGGTTCGCCGTCCCAGGCCAATGAGGGCGGCGGGAAGTGGCACGGGATGTGCTGGCCACGACTTCCTGATATGTCAGAATTTGTTTTCAGCCCAAATTGGAAAAAAAATGAATATTTCTGTGGGGTGGAAAATTCAGAAAAATGTTGGTTTGAAAATGTTGAAACAGGACATTCCCAATGGGGGCGGCAGGAAGCCGTGGCCAGCACATCCCGCGCCACTTCCCGCCGCCCTCATTGGCCTGGGACGGCGAACCACGGCCCGTGGGAGCCGTGATCGGCAGAACCTGCCGACGCGGTAGGTAAACAAACTGGTCAGCACCCTGGTCAGCACCCTGGCGAGCCGCGTGCCAGAGGTTGCCGACCCCTGCACTGGGGAATGTCCTGTTTCAACATTTTCAAACCAACATTTTTCTGAATTTTCCACCCCACAGAAATATTCATTTTTTTTCCAATTTGGGCTGAAAACAAATTCTGACATATCATAATTTTCCACCAAATGCAAATTCTAATGTTCAACCAACCCTAGAAATAAATATGATACATGCGGCAACATTTCAAAAAATATGAGTGACAGTCCACGTTGGTAGATATTTCCTTTTATGGAACACACACAGTCATTAAAACCACAGTCATTTTTGTTGTTGTTAAGATTATAAATTCACACTGATCTAATGTGATGTTAGGGTGCCAGTTTTACATTTGGTTTTTAAGAGTAATTTTGAGATTGTTTTCCCTCTTTCTTTCTTTCTTTCTTTCCTCGCTCTTTATTTTAATGAATGTGGCCTTTCCATGATTTCTGTATCAGAGAGAAGGGATTGATGCAAGATAAAAGAGCAAGATATTTTGTTGCTTATTAGAGACGATGCATGCAAAGGCACTCTCGGTCTTTGTGCTAGGATACAATTTTTAAGCCCTGTGTTAGAACGTTAGAGCTGAAAAATTGTGAGTCAGTGTAATCACAGAACATGGAACAACTCATAAGCTTCAGTTACATTAGTAAATTTCAAAATCTAGACACGTGAGTGGATCTGAAGTATATTTAGACATAATTTTCCAGCTTTGCAGAGACAAGTTTTCCAGTAAGTGATATTACTGAATTTTTTTTTGTTTCTGTTTTTAATTATACTTAAAGGCCTAGTCCAAAGCCCAAGTAAACCTAGAAATCGGTCCATTAACTTCAATGGGCTTTGCTTCAGGCCCTACAAGGCTAAGTATGAATAAGTAGGCTTTGCCACATGCCCTAATGTTCAATAGATATGTGTTCTACTGGGCCGTCCACTGAGAATGTCTTTCTATGGACCCCATACATGCAAATTTAGGGATTAACAGCTTGAGTGCCTTGACTGACCTCAAGTGCCATAGCATGAAATAAAGAGAGAGGTAGTTTCTCAGGTACATCATAACAAAACCAGCAGGGGCTTAATAGTATTTTTTGTATGGAAATGTTTGGTTTATGTACTATAGCTATTGTAATTCTAGATACATTGGAAATGGGATCAGGGTTTAGCATTAAACGACATTACATTGTTTAGAAACAGTATATACAGGCAGAGAAAGATGCATCCTTGAGGTGAATGCTTTGCTGTGAAGATGGTGTCGCCAGGAGGGCTTCGGCTTCCTTGACCACGGGATGCTGTACCAGGAAGAAGGACTGCTAAGCAGAGATGGGGTCCACCTATCGAAGAAGGAGAAGAGCATATTTGGATACAGACTGGTTAACCTAGTGAGGAGGGCTTTAAACTAGGTTCAAAGCGGGCAGGTGACCAAAGCCCACAGGTAAGTCAAGAACATGGAAACCTGGGAGAAGGTTTGGAATTTGGGGGGGGGGAGCATGGGCTATTATAGCAGCAATAAAGGAGAGACAAGAAAGAACTGGGGGGGGAAATCAAATCAGTATCCTAGATGTCTGTATACTAATGCAAGAAGTATGGGGATTAAGCAGGAAGAACTCGAAATGCTAGTAAATAAACAATTTGACATAGTTGGTATCACAGAGACCTGGTGGGATAATACACATGACTGGAATATTGGTATAAAAGGGTACAGCTTGCCCAGGAAGGACTGAAAGGGAAAAAAGGGAGGAGGTGTTGCCTTATATATTAAAAATGTATGCACTTGGACTGAGATTGAGATGGAAATAGGAGACAGACTTGTTGAAAGTCTCTGCGTAAGGATAAAAGGGGTAAAAACAAGGGTGATGTCATGGTAGGGGTCTACTTCAGACCACCTAACCAAGAAGAAGAGGTGGATGAGGCTTTTATTAAACAGCTAACCAAATCATCCAAAGCATATGACTTGGTGGTGATGGGGGACTTCAACCACCCAGACATCTGTTGGGAAAATAACACAGCAGGGCACAGATTATCCAATAAGTTATTGGACTGTATTGGAGACTTTTTTTTTTATTTCAGAAGGTGAAGACAGCTACCGGGGAGAGGCTGTTCTAGATTTGATTCTGACAAATAGGGAAGAACTGGTTGAGAATTTGAAAGTGGAAGGCAGCTTGGGTGAAAGTGATCATGAAATGATGGAGTTCATTATTCTAAGGAATGGTAGGATGGAGAACAGCAAAATAAAGACAATGGATTTCAAAAAGGCAGACTTTAGCAAACTCAGGGAGTTGGTAGGTAAGATCCCATGGGAAGCAAGTCTAAGGGGAAAAACAATAGAAGACAGTTGGCAGTTTTTCAAAGAGACATTTTTAAGGGCACAAGAGGAAACTATCCCACTGCGTAGGACAGATAGGAAGTATGGCAAGAGACAACCCTGGTTTAACCAGGAGATTTTCAATGATCTAAAAATAAAAAAATAAAAGAGTCCTACAAAAAGTGGAAACTAGGTCAAATTACAAAAGATGAATATAAACAAATAACACAAGCATGTAGAGACAAAATTAGAAAGGCCAAGACACAAAACAAGATCAAACCAGCTAGCGACACAAAGGGTAACAGAAAAACATTCTATAAATACATTAGAAGCAAGGGGAAGACCAAGGACAGGGTAGGCCCATTACTCAATGAGGGGAGAAAGACAATAACTGAAAATGTGGAAATGGCAGAGGTGCTTAATGACGTCTTTGTTTCAATTTTCACCAAGAAGGTTGGTGGCGATTGAACGTCTAACATACTGAATGCCAGTGAAAATGAGGTAAGATCAGATCGGGGATCAAAATAGAGAAAGAACAAGTCAAAAATTACTTAGACAAGTTGGATGTCTTCAAATCACCAGGGCCTGATGAAATGCATCCTAGAATACTCAAGGAGCTGACTGAGGAGATATCTGAGCCATTAGCAATTATCTTTGAGAAGTCATGGAAGACAGGAGACATTACAGAAGACTGGAAAAGGGCAAATATAGTGCCCATCTATAAAAAGGGAAATAAGGACAACCCAGGGAATTACAGATCAGTCAGCTTAACTTCTGTGCCAGAAAGATAATGGAGCAAATAATTAAGCAATCAATTTGCAAACATCTAAAAGATAAGGTGATAAATAACAGTCAGCAACCTGATAGTTTTCTTTGACAGGGTAACAAGCCTTGTGGATAGGGGGGAAGTGGAAGACATGGTATATCTTGATTTTAGTAAAGCTTTTCATACTGTCTCACATGACCTTCTCATAAACAAACTAGGGAAATACAACCTAGATGGAGCTACTATAAGTTGGGTGCAAAACTGGTTGGAAAAGAGAGTAGTTCCCAGAGAGTAGTTATCAGTGGTTCACAATCATGCTGGAAGGGCATAATGAGGGGGGTCCTGCAGGAATCATTTCTGGGTTCTGTTCGGTTCAATATCTTCATTAATGATTTTGATAATGGCATACGGAGTACACTTATAAAGTTTGCAGATGATACCAAGCTGGGAGGGGTTGCAAGTGCTTTGGAGGATAGGATTAAAATTCAAAATGATCTGGACAAACTGGAGAAATGGTCTGAATTAAATAGGATGAAATTCAATAAGGACAAATGCAAAGTACTCCATTTAGAAGGAACAATCAGTTGCACACATACAAAATGGGAAATGACTGCTTAGGAAGGAGTACTGCAAAAAGGGATCTGGGGGATCCTAGTGGATCACAAGATAAATATGAGTCAACAGTGTAACGCTGTTGCAAAAAAAATGAACATCATTCTGGGATGTATTAACAGGAATGTTGTAAGCAAGACACAAGAAGTAATTCTTCCGCACTACTCCGCTCTGATTAGGCCTAACTGGAGTATTGTGTGCAGTTCTGGGCACCACATTTCAGGAATGATGTGGACAAATGGGAGAGAGTCCAGAGAAGAGCAACAAGAATGATTAAAGGTCTAGAGAACATGACCTATGAAGGAAGGCAGAAAGAATTGGGTTTGTTTAGTTTGGAAACGAGAAGACTGAGAGGGGATATGATAGCAGTTTTCAAGTTTGTAAAAGGTTGTTACAAGGAGGAGGAAGAAAAAAAATTCTTAACCTCTGAGGATAGGACAAGAAGCAATGGGCTTAAATTGCAGCAAAGGAGGTTTAGGTTGGACATTAGGAAAAACCTCCTGTCAGGGTGGTTAAGCACTGGAATAAATTGCCTCGAGAGGTTGTGGAATCTTCATCATTGGAGATTTTTAAGAGCAGGTTAGACAAACACCTGTCAGGAATGGTCTAGACAATACTTAGTCCTGCCATGAATGCAGGGGACTGGACTAGATGACCTTTCGAGGTCCCTTCCAGTTCTATGATTCTATACTGATACAGAATCTATATAATCAGAATGCGGAAGAGCTTGATGGTGCCATTAGCACATTACTTTACTCTCTGAAGGAGTACATGTTAAAAGAAGATAAGGGTCATCACATGTAATGGCAAATTTGTATTCAGAGCATAAGAGGTCTCCTTTAGTAAAGATCATGAAGATTTACAGTTGATTCCAGTAATCATTTATAATGGCGGGGGGGTCTTGGCGTTCACTGTGGATGTAATTTCATTAGTATTTCTTGCAATGAAAAACAGCGTTACTATTACTCATAATGTAAAAGTAGCGTCTTCCATATCTATCAATAGATTTATACCTCCTTCGTCACCATAATAGCTGAGTGCTTTAGAATGAATCTGAACCATAGCAGGCCTGTGATATGGATGCTCCATGATTCCCACCAACACAACACAGAATCATAAAAATGTGGTGCTGGAAGGTATCTCAAGAGATCATCAACTCCAGTCCCCTGCACTGAGGCAGGACCAAGTAAATTTAGACCATCTCTGACAGGGGTATGTCTGACCTGATGTTAAAAACCTCTAATGATTTGAAAGCCTGTTCCAGAACTTAACTACCTTTATAGTTAGAAAATGTTGCCTAATATTTAACTTAAATTTCCCTTGCTGCAGTTTAAATCAATTGCTTCTTGTCCTAACTCCAGTGGGCATGAAGAATATCAATCAGTCCTTAACTTATTTGAATACTTATCAACCTTATCAGTCTTTATTTCTCAAGCCTAAACATGCCCGATTTTTTAAACTTTTCCTCATAAGTCAGGTTCTCTAAATCTTTTATCATTCTTGTTGCTCTCCTCTGGACTCTCTCTAATTTGTTCATCTCTCTCCTAAAATGTGGCACCCAGAACTGGACACAGTACTCCAGCTAAGGCCTTACCACTGCTGAGTAGATCAGGACAAATATATCCCATGTCTTCCATCCCAGAATGATATTAGCCTTTTCAGAAACTACATCACATTGTTAACTCATATTCAATTTGTTATCTCCTATAACCCTCAGATCCTCTTCAGAAGCACTGCCACCTACCCAGTTATTCCCCATTTTGTAGTTGTGCATTTGATTTTTCCTTCCTAAATATAGTACTTTGTACTTGGAATTATTGAATTTTATCTTGCTGATATCAGACCAATTTTCCAATTTGTCAAGGTGGTTTTTAACTCTAATCCTGTTCTCCAAAGTGCTTGCCACCCCTCCTAGTTTTGTGTCATCCACACATTTTATAAGCACATTTTCCATTCCATTATTCAAGTCACTAAGGAAAATATTAAATAGTACCGGACCCAGGACTGACCCTTGTGGGACTCCACTGGATATGCCCTTCCAGTTGAAAGTGAACCATTGATAACTAGTCTTTAATTATGATCTTTCCATCAATTGAGCACCCACCTTATAGTAATTTAATCTAAACTACATTTCCCTAGTTTGCTTATGAGAATGTCATTTGGGACTGTGCCAAAAGCCTTACTAAAATCAAGATATATTACATCTACTGCTTCCCCATGGATTCTCTCATATTATACTATTATAGTTAACAGAATTAATGTAAAGTGAACTGCTTCATGTGTTAGCTGATGGCTGCCAGTATATGGTGCTTTTGTGTTGCTCCAAAACAAAATTTGAAGCAAGATCTCTCTGGAAGACAATGGGTGAGAAGAAAAGTTGCTGACAGCTAGGGTATCCAAGGACATGGTTGTCTGAAACTGGCATCTGCTCTTCCTAGCAAAGCTAGGATCAGAATTCTTCACCTCAGTGTGGTGCATATAGAACTAATTTTTGATATGTGGTTTATGAATGATGTGGCTTGATTGTAGCCTGCTGAGATACACACCTTGTTCTTGTGAGATTTCGGGGGAAGGGAGAACAGAAATGAGCTATTAAATAAGATAATACTGTTGGAGAATGTACAGTAGATGTTGATACATTAAAGCCAATTCTGCAGTGTAAAGATTATTCAACTGTTCTAGGATTTATAGCTGTTGAACCACAAATGTTCCCTGCTGTGGACTGAGCTGTGTCAATATTTAGGAGATTTACTTAGGAGATTTTAAAATCATTAGAAAGGGCTTGCAATTGACATGCCCACAGGAATAACTGTACTTCACCACAGTGATTTATGGTTTGTACTGAATTCACTTGGGATAAACCTGAACTTGATAATTCCTAAATGATCTATGTCTGACCCATTTGCAATATCTAGGGTAGTTTGTCAGGATCAAGTAAAGTGAGCTGGTGAGAACAGAGTACTCCTAGAAACAAAATAAATGTGTGGCTGTCCCAAGAGTTATGTCATTAATTACTGTACAGCAAGTTATGTTGTGAAAATAACTTGAAAAGTTATCCACGCTAAAATACAGCCTTTCTGTGAATATGGTATCATTATAAATTCAATTCTGTCATGCAAATGAAGTTTTCTGAGAAGATAGCTTAAAGGAAATGGAATACAAACCTGCGGTGTCGCTCCGTTTAAAACAATAGGGTAACACTGGGGATGACTTTGGCCCAGTGTGATCTGTTTCCTTGGTTTTGCTCTGTTTGGTTTCAATCATTGTAAAACAATCCCATTTGATCATTACAATACCTCTATGTAGTTCTGATTTCACTGCGTATCTTCCAAAAGTGGGTTAAAACTAAGGTTATGATCATACCGTTTCACGGATCTTACTTTTTAAAGTTTGCACATACAGTAGGGAGCATAAGCCAAATATAATGCGCTAAACACGGTGGTGTACTGTGGGGCTCTTGAGGACTCCTATTAACCCCTAGTTAATTCTGCCACCACACTGTTGGAAGGTTTGGGATGATTTTCCTGCCTGTGATGGCACTCTCACCCACTCAGAATACTGCTGAACTATCCCTGCTAGAGGCGATATTCCTATTTATCACTGGCATGTTGCCATAGATGTGCCTGGTTCAATATTTAACACATTGATTTCCCACCCCCAGATGTTTGCCATTTAAATTAAGAGGAGAACAACAGGAGGAGAAGGGGAGGATACCATGGGAGGCTGGAGGGTGAAGAAGTTTATGCAGTTACTTAGGTGGAGAGTAAATTGCTTTTCAGGGGTATCTTTGTGATGTTAGAACGTACCAGGTTGCACCATATGTCAGGTCTTTTTTTAAAAAAATTGCTTGCATAGGACACCCCAAAACTCCCTGATGAAGTTTTCAGCCCTACCCATGAGAAATAATACAAGTTTGATACTGTGCTGTACTATACAGCATACGAACATCTTCTACAAATGCAGATATGTTGATTCTGTCCTGTACCACAGCTCCTCAAGGCTGGCTCCAGCCCCAGTGCCTCTTAGGCGCTGTCTGCACTAGAAGGGAGGGGTGTGATTCCCCTGCTCATGTACGCAGATTCACACCAACTCTCAGCAAACTAGAAGGAATATAAATAGCAGTGTAGCCACAGAAGCATGTGTACTAGCAGCAAAAGCACGGCTGAGCTGAGCCGAATACAAACCCTCCTGAAACTGGCAGGTATGTACTCGGTGTGAACATTTTTATGTAAATCAGTAAACAAATGAATAGATTCACGCAGCCCCTCCTTTGTGCATATGTTTCCCTAGAAAGTGAGTTTTTTATAGGCCATGGGGTATAACTGTATGGGAGCCCCTCATTAACACATTGGCAGCACATCACTGAAATGTACTTAAATTAGACTCCACTATGTAATGCTGTATTCTGTTTGGTAAGCACCAAGAGCACACTTGGCAGTACACAACACTGAAATGAAGACACTCCCTTCGCCATAGATCTTCAGCCAGCTGAACAAATCAGTGTATATAATCTGTAACACTGGAAGTGTTCCGTAATCACTAAGCACTTAAGATGCTTGCAAAAGCTCTGCTTTATTCTGTGTCTGGTTTCAAATGGCTGTGCCCGTGTATAACAAGAGCTCCAGGCCACCCTGCCCAGAATGTCTGTAAAGCTCAGTGCTTAACGGTGCAGACCCCAATATCACAACACCCTGTCGAACTGCAAATGTTGTACTAGATCCACTGTTGCCAATTCTCATGACTTTGTCATGAGTCTCATAATAGGCATTGTTTTCCTTAAAGCCCCAGCTCCTGGAGTCAAGTGGATAAGTGATGATTTCAGCCTCCATTCTTAAAGAAAAAGTAAGTTTCTAGCCCTTGTGGCTATGGAGAAAGCTTCAAAATGTGTTCCCACTGCACTGTAAAGGCTCAAAAAGCAGAAGGCAAATAAAAATCTATTTCATTTTACATCATCTCCTTATTTTAAAGCCAATAGTGTGATTTTTGGTGAGCCTGACTCATAATTTTTGAACATTTGGGGTTGGTGATACCGCAGGTCAAAAAATATTTTGCACATATAATTATTATTTGAATTTCCTCAGTCCTATTTCTTTCCTCCATATGAGTTTTAAGGCAGTAACACATAAAATAGCTCTAAGGGACGGCAGGGAGAAGTACCATTGCAGGGCAAGCCAGCAACTGAACACTGCATTGCCAGTCTCACCATATGATGTAATATACTAGGACAATGGTGCAAGATCACTCAAACACTGTCTCCACACTTCCATTTGCAGCTCTCAGCCATTTACAAGAATAATTTCCCTCGCTCTCGTACATCAGAAAAAGCATCTGCCTCAGCTGGCCAGTGGATGTCAGAAATCACGCTTGGTACTTGAGGGTTTCGTTGTGCCTTCATAATAATTGTGCATGGCGGTCACTTCTTATGCTTGTTTATACATTATATCAGCTTTGATTGCAGCAGGACTAAGCAACCCCCAGCTTGATTAGGTTCTCACAAACACTGCAGTGAACAAATGTAAGTGGGTTGTGCCACCTAGTGGTTCACAGGCAGCAGCTAGGAAAGATATTTCAGTTTATGGAAGGCTCCTACTCTAAATTAAAATCTCTCTCTCGTAAATATTAACTTGTTAAACTTTGACTTCTGTTTTAAAAGGGAGACAATTAAAATGTATACCTCTGTCTCAAAAATACTGTAATTAAACATAACCCACAGGTAATATTTTAATGATGCCAGTTCTTCAGACTAGCGGGCTAAACAAATACAGTATGTTGTTAACTAATGATGTTGTCTTAATTTGGTGATTTTTTAAAAGCTTAAATGTACCGAGCAAATAAAATCATTATGTTGGATTTCTTCACTCTATTTTCTGCCTCCCACCATCTGCTGTTTAACAGTGCAAATTCCTGTTAATGGAGCAGCATAGGTGGAGTAGAGTGAAAAGTGGGATTCTTTGTCAGCCCTTGTGAACCAAACCACAACTTAGTTTGATAAATCCCTTCCCAAGCCAAGCCCCGGAGGGTGTGCACAGTTCTAGTTTACAATTTCTAATACTGGCTCTAACCTGGCTTTATTTATTCCCTTCTTTACTCCTATCTTAAAGAGAGAACATCCCTAACAGTCTCTCTCTTTGGAAGTATTTGAAATAATTTTTAGAGGTGGGGGGAGTTGCTAGCAGGGTGATTTCTCTGATAAGAACAGTGGTTCATGTCTCCCAATGGTGAGGTGAACCATGTGAAATTGCCAACTAACTTTCTTCTCTTAAAAAAAAAATGTAAAATAAGAAAACAAAATCTATGTATCATTTAAAGATGCCCCAGGACAGCTTTAAATTATGCAACCAACAGTTACGTGAGCTGCTGGTGAAGGAATTCTTTGGCTATTTCAATTCCCTCTTGATTTTATTCAACAGTCAGACCCAATCACTGAAGCACTCAAAACACACCGTTCACATCATTCACTCACATGCCCATAAAATGATGCACATAAACATGAAATATATACTAACTAACTATGGTTTTCCACTACAAACTGGGCTGGCCCTTCCGATAAGAAATCATTCCCAAAGGAAGTAATGGGATCAAAACCAGCTTCAGTAAATTTCAGTCTATAGGTTAAGGTTGAAATAATTGTATTTGTTGGAAACAAAAGGGCCAGATCCGCATGTGCAACCAAACTGCACAGGTAAAAGGGGTGGTGTGCAAAAGGTCCTCTGCAAAGCATTCCTCTGATTTGGGTTAGAGCAGCCTCCTGGCCACTCTTAATTATACCATTCTACAATGCCACATGGGGCCAAAAAGGAGGTCAAGGACCTGTTTAACTAAGGGCACCCCAGCTACTACGCCATTTTCCCAGCCATGGCCCTGTTTATCTCCTATGCCAGAAGCAGAGGGAGTGAGTGGTAGAAGAGCCCTTTTACTATGTCTGTCACAAGGATCACCCTTTCACAGAGTGCTAATCCTCCCAGAGTCAGCTACACTGCTGATGTGGTGTAAAGCCGCCATACTGCATTAGAGGATCTGGCCCAAATTCCAAAAGCTAATATCACAATGTTCAGATTGTGAATTTAAAAAAAAATCCTTGTCAGGATATCTGTACATTAAGGATCACATAATATTAATTCACCCATGTTGCCCATATTGGGCCCAATCCTTACTGAAAGCAATAGGAACTTGTCCAAGTAAGGACTGTATATTAAAGTGAACATTGTTTATAGACCACTGTAAATGTACATGCTGCTTTTACATTTGAATAAGATAAGATTCCTGCCTCAAGGAGCCAGCTAAACACTACCCACAAGAGGAGGCAGAGTTCCCTAGCGGCTAGTGCACTAGACTGAGACTTAGGGTATGTCTACACTACCCGCCACATCGGCGGGTAGTGATCGATCTATCGGGGATCGATGTATTGCGTCTCGTCTAGGCCTCAGGAGATGTGGGTTCTAGTTCTTGCTCTGCCACTGGCCTGCTGGATGACCTTAGGCAACTCACTTTCCCCACTCGGTGCCTCAGTTTCCCCACCTGTAAAACCACTTTAACCTCTATACAGGAAAAGCACTGTATAAGAACTAGATTTTATTATTATTGTGCTCCATAGTTTACCATAGCTTCTAGCTTAGGCATGTGGGCACTTGAACTGGCAAAAGGGTTTATCCTTATAATGTATACATAAGAACACACATGAACATACATTTTTCCATAACCGTTCATTTGAATCCTGCTAATAGCAGGAATAAATGCAATGCTTAGAATAAACGAGACTCTTGGAGCTTAATTCATTTTTCTTGTTAGTTCATACAATGTATGCAGCCTTTCAAGTCTATGTTTAAGAGGACAGAAAAATTCTGAGTTGAAAAAAAAGTGATGTTTTGTTTTGTTTTCTCCAGCCCATAGATAAAGCTTATGTGCCACTACAGATAAGTGATGGAAGATAGAAGCAGCCCTAAGACAGTAGAAGTGTCTTTTATTTTCTATACTCTTTAACGATGGTTGCTATTACTTTCAAAATCTCCTAGTATTTTGCAGGTAATAAAAAGAGTGAAAATCAATCAAAACAACTGAGCACATGGCCTAGAGGACAAAAAATCCCCTGTACATAACAGTCTGGAGAAAAGTTAGTGTTCCAATAACCTACATCAAATAGAACCACTGCAATAAGGAATGGAAGCAAAATCCAGAAGTGTAAAAGAGATAGCTTATATTTTAATTGAAAAATTAAATAGCCACTGACAATTAAGAGTATTATATTTCCACTGGAATTTTAGACAGTGCTTTCTGAAATTCTGAGCTGCAAAACACAACTCCTACTGCAACGTTTCAATCACAACATGGGGACTCAAACTTCTTGCATTATTACTCAGACATGAAAACATTTATTTAAAGTGAAACTCAAGTTTTCACCACCAGACACACCAGTGAAGCTGACATATAAAGGTTATAAGAACAGATGTAAAAAGAAAAGTATCTATTCATAAACAGAAGGTTTTATAGAATCTGAATATGAAATTATTACAGTTGCTTCTGGAAGAAGACATCATTATAATTAAGGCTTGATCTTGTTGCCATTATAGTAATTTTTTTGCTCAAATTTTGAGCTCTGATCCACCTAATAATAAAAGAAATTGATTGATTCCCCAATTGCTTGTTACTCTCTCTTGTATTTTCACATCTAAAAAAATTTTGTAAGCTCTTCAGAGCAGTACCTGTTCTGTGTAGCACCTACCACATTTTGGGGCACTGTATAAACAACACAGCCCATAATGGGAACAGTGTAGGCTTCTGACTGAAAATTATCCTACTCAGCCATAGATTTAAAGAAAACACTTAAGAGGCCAATTTTAGGGGAATAGGGTCACTTTGTAAAGCTCCCAAGTTAATGTATTGACTATTACTAAGAACATTATTCAAACACTGCCATCTTAAATGTAATACAATAGAATTGTTATAACTTGGGAGATGTTTCACTCCCTATCATAGATGTAAGTGTTGCCATTGGATATGCAGATTTGCACTAAAACAAAAAGATGGAAGAAATTAAAAAAAAAAATCAACACACAAGCAGTCGTGCGTGTAATATGGGTAGGCAAGACAGCTTCCTCCTGTGCTGTACTGCAGCTCTAGCCATCTAATCCAATGGGGGTACATACCTGTGATAAATGAGGTGTGACTAGCTGAAGGAGAAATGTGGATGGCCCCCAAACGAGCAAGCCCCCAGGAGCTGGCATTTAACATACATGGTAGATGAGACCCAGAGGGTTAAAGGAATTTGTCTAAAGTTACTTGTCTGTGGCCAGGGCCGGCTCCAGGGTTTTGGCCGCCCCAAGCAGCCTAAAAAAAAAAAAAAAAAAAAAAGCCGCGATCGCAATCTGCGGCGGCAATTCAGCGGGAGGTCCTTCGCTCAGAGTCGGAGTGAGGGACCGTCCCCCGAATTGCCTCCGAATAGCTGGAGGTGCCGCCCCTCTCCGGAGTGGCCGCCCCAAGCACCTGCTTGACAAGCTGGTGCCTGGAGCCGGCCCTGTCTGTGGCTGTCAGGACTAATACCTGGGTTCCTCAGAACTCACTCCTGTTCACATGCTTAATGTACTAGATCACAGCTGCTCCCCAACGTAGAATACTCTCACGAGGTGTATGGACTAGGGCAAGGAAAAAAGCCCAAACCATAAGCACAGTGTCTTCAACAGATGTCTGCCTTACTGCAGATATTGCCAAGGAGCTTTGCCATGGGAAAATTTAAATGGGCTGAGGTGAGGCTAAATGCTCCATGAGGGGGAGAAACCAGGAAATATAAAGAGAGAACTATTCTATGTTTAGACAGACCCTGGGGCCAGATGCTCCCTAGGATGAAAGGAAAAGAGTTTCCAGGAATCCCTTTTGCCTTTGATTGTTTGAACTCTGATTTCAAGAACCTGTTTTGCGTCGTTTGAACTGTGGCTGTTTTAATAAGCATTCAGGCTCATGGTTAGGCAAGTAGCCAGCAGGGATACTGACATATTTAGTATCTCTTGTTTATTTATTTATACCTTTTAAAAATGCAAACCATGCATGGAGCCATGCTGTGTGACCATGATTATCCCTTCTATATTCCCTCCACTTTTTCATTACAATATCTTCTTGCATCAATGTATATTGTAAAATCTTTGGGGAAGAAACTCTCTCTTACTACGTTAGCTACAGTTAAGAGATTAATGGCATATTATCACTTAGTAATTCAGCTAGTTAAATGAACCAATAAATTAAACTTACCTCTTCCATTTAGAAAAGTCCTACAAATTTGATAGACATGAAACAAATAGTTTTTTGTACAATGGTTTTAGGCAACCTTTTGAAATTATTAGTGAATTACATTAGAGCTAGTTGGAAAATGCTTTCTTTTCTGGTAAAAAAATGAGAGACGGCAAAGAGGATTTCTTTTCATTGACATTTTTCTTGAAACACCCTTAGAATCATAGAATCATAGAACTGGAAGGGACCTTGAGAGGTCATCTAGTCCAGTCCCCTGCATTCAAAGCAGGACTAAGTATTATCTAGATCATCCCTGACAGTTGCTTGTCCAACCTGCTCTTAAAAATCCCCAGTGATGGAGATTCCACAACCTCCCTAGGCAATTTATTCCAGTGCTTAACCACTCTAACAGTTAGGAAGTTTTTCCTAATATCCAACCTAAACCGCCCTTGCTGCAATTTAAGACCATTGCTTCTTGTCCTATTCTCAAAGGTTAAGAACAACAATTTTTTCTTCCTCCTCCTTGTAACAACCTTTTATGTACTTGAAAACTGTTATGTCCCCTCTCAGTCTTCTCTTCTCCAGACTAAACAAACCCAATTTTTTCAATCTTCCTTCATAGGTCATGTTTTCTAGACTTTTAATCATTTTTGTTGCTCTTCTTTGGTCTTTCTCCAATTTGTCCACATCTTTCCTGAAATGTGGCATCCAGAACTGGACACAATACTCCAGTTGAGGCCTAATCAGCATGGAGTAGAGCGGCAGAAATACTTCTCATGTCTTGCTTACAATACTCTTGCTAATACATCCCAGAATGATGTTCGCTTTTTTTGCAACAGTATTACACTGTTGACTCATATTTAGATTGTGATCCACTATGACCCCCGATCCCTTTCCGCAGTACTCCTTCCTAGGCAGTCATTTTCCATTTTGTATGTGTGCAACTGATTGTTCCTTCCTAAATGGAATACTTTGCATTTGTCCTTATTGAATTTCATCCTATTTACTTCAGAGCATTTCTCCAGTTTGTCCTGATCATTTTGAATTTTAATCCTATCCTCCAAAGCACTTGCAACCCCTCTCAGCTTGGTATCATCCACAAACTTTATAAGTGTATTCTGTATGCCATTATCAAAATCATTGATGAAGATACTGAACAGAACCAAACCCAGAAATGATCCCTACGGGACCCCACTCATTATGCCCTTCCAGCATAACTGTGAACCACTGATGACTACTCTCTGGGAACAATTTTCCAACCAGTTATGCACCCACCTTATAGTAGCTCCATCTAGGTTGTATTTCCCTAGTTTGTTTATGAGAAGGTCATGTGAGACAGTATGAAAAGCCTTACTAAAGTCAAGATATACCACATCTACTGCTTTCCCCCTATCCACAAGGCTTGCTACCCTGTCAAAGAAAGCTCTCAGGTTGGTTTGACATGATTTGTTCTTGACAAATCCATGCTGACTGTTATTTATCACCTTATTATCTTCTAGGTGTTTGTAAATTGATTGCTTAATTTTTTGCTCCATTATCTTTCTGGGTACAGAAGTTAAGCTGACTGGTCTGTAATTCCCTGGGTTGTCCTTATTTCCCTTTTTATAGATGGGCACTATATTTGCCCTTTTCCAGTCTTCTGAAATGTCTCCCGTCTTCCATGACTTTTCACTGATAATTGCTAATGGCTCAGATATCTCCTTTTTTGTTTGTGTGCTTGGGATGGGGGAGGTGACGGGTTGCCAAAACTGAGAAAAAAAAAGGTTCTCATTTATGAAAATTTGAAAAATTTCAACACCAAAGTTCCTATGGCATTTTTGGAATTAATGAAAAGCTATTTTTGTTTGACAAAGTATTTTGAATGAAAAAAAATGACTCTCCCTAATTTACCTGTACATTTTATATAGAATATTCGAACCAATCTATAGAATCTAATATCCCTGCTACAGAATTCTATATGTTGATTTACTAATGCTATGGAAATAACATCTGTCTATTAAGTACTGTAGATTTCTCCACAAGGTTAGGTGTTTGATTTTTAAATACTATCTGTTTAGCCTTTTAAAAAGTTTAGCAGGAAAGAGGGTTGCTAAGGAGGGTATACTCTTTCTGTAATCGTTTCCCCCCTATTTCTTCTCAAGGGTCAATAAGGATGTTCCTTCCACTCCAGGACAAAGCCATCAAAACTCCATCTAGAAAGCAGTGAGGGCCAGAGCAAATGTGGGTAGGCACTGAGTCCCATTCACAGCCTGCCCTATTGTCTCACTAGAATATGGAGACATCTTTACTGGTTTCTGGCCCACTTCCACATTTGTTCTGGCCCTCACTGCTTTCTAGCTTAATAGTAAAATGATCAGACCTTGAATAATCTAGCTACCCTACATCTATGCTTTAGTCAGTTAGGACACAGTCCATTGAACAGATGTGAGTAGTGTGACACATGGGAGCAGTTTTTATAAATAGAAATGTTATATAGGAAGAGAGACAGAATAAAGATGAAAGGGAACCAGAAAACAATAAAGATGTCCCTAGGGTCTATCACACTCAATGGGATCACACACACACGTGTGAAGTTATTCGTTTGTGTATTTTGCAGGATGGAGCTTTAATCTGACATTCTTTTTGACCATATCCTACTCTTTCTCCATTTGGGAAATCTCTTTTTGGTGCTCATTTCCATGATCAGTCTTTTTATTATAAAAATTACAGTGTTTGCTGTAATGTTAATTAATTATTTCCTGCTATAATTATTAGAACTGAGCAAATAATCCACAATGAATAATTCATCCTAAGAATGTAGCCTCATTTTCTGCTTGCTAAATATCTGTTAGCAAGTCTATTTCCCCAGTTTATTTGTTAATCAAAATTCTGATATTTTTAATGAATATTTTTAACTCTGTGGATTGATCCTAAACAGTTCTTGGAGAGTACTTGATACTCAGTATTTGCTACTGAAGCTGTTGTGATTGGTCAGATAAATCACATGACATTGGTTTTATTCCCTGATTCAATTATCACAAAGGTTCTTTAGTCATGAATATAACTATTTATGAATTTCAATTTTGGCAAATACTTGTGCATGTAACTTTGCTTCCCTATCCCTCAATCATACAAATGTCTTTTTTTTTAAACACATAAAAGGGAATGTGAGAATGGGTGAAGTGAATTAAAAATAAACTGAATAACTGCAGTAACTGGTTTCGGTTTTCACTCAGCTTTAAGCAATCATTATATTATCGAAGGAGGAAAACAGTAATGGCAACAACTGCAGCCATAATTTTTTCTATAGATAAAAAGTAGATTGATGGCCATAGCAGTCAATTCAGATTATATTTTCAGGCCAAAACGTACATTATAAAATACTTTACTAGCACCGTTCTTGGTTCTCAGGACAAAGGCAGTTTTGCACAGGTTAGGGCACAACAATTTATGTGGACTTCTTTTTTGCATAAATTAAAATCACCAGGTACGACTTTGCAAGAAACAAGATTAGGAGTAAAATTTTCAGCAGTGATTTAGGGTATGTTTACACTGAAATTAAACACCCGTAGCTGGCCGGCAACAGCTGACTCAGGCTCGTGGGCTTGGTCTAAGGCAATGGTTCTCAAACTTTTGTATTGGTGACCCCTTTCATGCAGCAAGCCTCTGAGCGCACCCCCCATAAATTAAAAACACGTTTTTATATATTTCGTGCAATTATAAATGCTGGAGGCAAAGTGGGGTTTAGGGTGGAGGCTGACAGCTTGCGACCCCCCATGTAATAACCTTGCGACCCTCCTGAGAGGTCACGACCCCCAGTTTGAGAACCACTGGTCTAAGGGGTTGTTTAATTGTGGTGTAGACATTCGGGCTCGGGCTGGAGCCAGGCTCTGGCACCCCATGAGGGGGAATGGTTTGAGAGCTCAGGCTTCAGCCCAAGCACAAACATCTACACAGCAATTAAACAGCCCCTTAGGCTTGTGGGGCTTAGGCAGAGTCAGCTGACATGGGCCAGTTGCACGTTTTTAACTGCAGTGTAGACATACCCTTAGCCACTTGGGAACCAAAGTCTCATTGAAAGTCAGTGGGATTTAGGCTTCTAAGTCACTTAGGCATTTTTAAAAATTTTATCATAGGTCTCAGTTGTACCATTAAGGCTGTGGGTTGGAGACAGTCAGCAGCCCCCTCACTCCAAGGAAGCCCACCCCTCATATAGCTCCCTGGCATGCAGAGAAAGTGCATACTCTGCTAGCTCTTCAACAGGTACACCATGCTCCTCTAGTCTTGCAAGCCAGAGGAGTTGTCTGGTATGTGAGGGGATGAGACCATTCTTCTGACTATTCGCCACTGCTCCCGTAGCCCTTTAAATGAGTCTTGCATCCCAAGAGGTGCACAGAGGGAATGCACTCTGTTGCAACTGGCCCCCATTGCTGGGCGGGGGCACAAAATACGGCTTCTTGTACTCCCCCAATAATACAGGAAGATCTAAAAAATGAATTGAAGACACGGTGTTAAAGCAGGGTTATGCGTTCTAGAAGAGAAAGGCAGAACAAAGCTTTCTATCTGTTCTGACATTCCGTGTGCATTGCAGCCCTCCCTCCTTGATTCTACAAATAAAAACTTATGATTAACTACATTAATGGGCTACCCTTGGTTGGCACAGGCTTGTGGTAAGAAAGAAAAAGAAAGAGGTTAACATGAACACTACTGTTACTTTAAAGCGACTGAAACAATTGGCTCCTCGTTCTCCCAACAACCTCACAGAATATTAGCTTTAATAAAGTGAAGTCCCCAAATTTTAAATAGTGCTCTATCACATTCTCAGATGAATAAAATAGCTTGGCATGTAACTCTATGGAAACAGGAGAGATAATATAACACTAGCAGGGCTTCTTGTTCATTAAAGGAGTGACTTTTTTAGAACTCCAGAATAGATAAATTGGGGTTTCTGAGCAATAAAGCAAAAATGGTACATTTTGTACTCCAAGATTGTCTTCCTATAATCTTAAATCACATAATAGGACACTTTACAGAGATGACTGTTTATTACTGATTTTTCTTTCCCCCCCCTTTTTCTTTATCACAATGTAGAGTTGCTTTGGAATCAATTTAGTGTAAAACAAACTGCCTCATCACTTTCTGGACCTTTTATGCCCCAGCCTGACCAAAAAAAAAAAAAAAAAATCATATTAATTTTTGAGCCTTACACTTTAGATCTAAAAGATTAAAAATAATGCCCCAAAAATCCTGCAAGGTAAAGCACCCCAGTAGACCTTGGTACCCATTAGTATCCCCACTTAAACCACATGGATTCATTTCTAAGATCATGGTCATGTGTTGACTTAAGGTTGCTTTCCTTTATTTTTATATGATATCTGTTCAGCTGGCTTTTACTTTTAATCTTTAATATCCTTCCATCTCTAATTTTAGTGAAGTTTTCTGGAGCATATGCTCAATAATTTCTGGACATAAATACATCAGAAAGTATAGGGGTACAGTTTAGAGAAGCACTTCAAATACTTGGCAAACCTCTCTCTCTCTCTCTCTCTGATATATAATAGCATTTTCTTTTAGAGCTTGACATCTTCAAAGTGCTTTGCAAACACTTTCTAATTTTATTATTTCTATTTATACAATGTGCTTATCTCAAACTCTAACTGCACAGAGAATTCAAATATTTAAAAGGTATTTCACAAAAATATTATAAAAAGTTGACATGTCTACACTGAAACATTCACTAATCTATACCAGCTGAACCTTTCCTTGCATAGCTCCTCTCCCATCACTACCTCTGAAAAATTCTGGATAAATAGACTAACTCTATAATGTACTCTGAAGGTCTAAAACTATTATACAAGGAAGGGGAGTGCTTCCAGCATTGAAGGGCCCTTACAGAAAATTCCAAAGCTTCAACCCTAGGTAAACTATTAACCTGAGCAGTCTATCTAGTCTCTACTGCCAAGTGAAAGCAAGAAAAGAGAGGTGATCTGGAAGATCTCTTGGGCCTAGATCCACAAAGGTGTTTCCACTCCTAGTTTCCATTGATTCCTTTGTAGGTGTGGGCCCTTGAGACTAAATCATGAAACACATTATAGATCAAAACCAGCACCTTGAATTTCTTCCAGACATGAATCCAAAGCTACTGCCCAAGAGTAATAATCATAGTGAGTGGCGAGCCACATCCTGAAATACTTAAGTTATGGTCTCCAAGTTTAGTCTTATGCTGTTTATTCCATCCTGCAGGAGGAATTCCAATATTTCAATACTCTGGGTACTTGAGGAGCAGACTGGGAGTGGGACTGGAAAGGAAAGCTCAGGCAAGTAAACTCATTATCCCTTGTGCCCCGCAACTTCCTATCCTCCCCCCAGTGTCTCACAGCATAACATGGTGGCCTTGTATGAAGATCTAGATCAGACTGAGGATTACTTAGAGTGAATATCCTTTGTTTCAGCCAACCCCAAATGTACTCTGTGAGGCACTGGAAAATATAATAATGTCTGACTTTGCTAGATAAAGTATCTAAAAAGGTAAACTTACAAAATGTACAACAGATCTCGCTGAATCAGTAACTTACAGCTTTTATTTTGTTAAAGAGATTCTTAAATTATGGTTGCATTTGTAAAAATTATTCCACCAATTTATTATAATAAATTAAAGCAATCTCTACTTTTCCTTATAATAATATCTTCCTCCCTTGGTGATATATAGTAGGGACCAAGCAGGGATTTTTTTTAATGAACTGGCCTTAAGACAGCCAATTTCTTATGCTTAGACAGGGATTTTTTTTCTTCTTCTATTAAGCAAGTTAATTATATAAAAGCTGAAGCCCATCCATGTTTTGAAAGATAAACCCTTTCCCCTGTGAGAGTGGAGACCAATTCCCAGAAACCTTCAGTCGAATAGATAATATTCCATTGCCTTAGTTTTGTAAAGCTTGCAGATGTGCACATAAGAAAACGTAAACTGCATGTCAATAGAATGTGAAGAGCTGTCCTGTACTTTTCCCTGGATTAGTTACACTGTAGCCATAAAAAAGAAAGAAAGTAAACAAATGTAACTGAGACTCTCAAACTCTGAATCATGGAGGAAGCAAAATGATTCAGTTCAGCAGTCATAACCTTTTCAGCAACTGTTAAACAGACAACCTCATTACTAGAGCTGATTAGAGAAACTTTGACAGTACCATTTTTCTATCAGAAAGCGAGGTTACCTACCTTATAGTAACTACAGTTCAAGATGCCTTTTTCCACATTGATCCCACTGTAGGTATGCATGCTCCTCATGCATGCAAGCCCAGAATCTTTTAGCCAGGAGTGTCAGTTGGGGCTTGTACCCCCTACAGCAAGAGAGAGTGGAGCAGCCTCAACTCTATTCAGTTCATTTACTAACATAGAAATCCAGGCAAGGACTTCATATCAGTGGTGAAGGAGGGTGAGTGGCGGGATCAGTGTAGACAAAGGTATCTTGAAGAACTCTATTGTCTGTAAGTTAAGAAGAGCTTCTCTTTCTTTGTCAAGCATTTGGCCACACAGATCCCTTTGATGTGAGTGCTAGCAGTTACCCTCCAAGGAAGGAGATTACTGGAGTCGCTATATAAATAAATGATTGGAGAAATGCTCTGCCAAAGTGTCCATTCGATCTAGAAGATGCAGCAATGGAATAGTGACTGGTAAACCTATGAACTGAATTCCGGGCAATTGCGCTTCAAATTTCAGGAATTGGGACCCCTCCTTCAGTGACCCATGGGCAACAAATGGGCCATAGTGGAATGAGCTCTAACTTGATAGGGAACGGGAACTTTGTTCAGAAAGCAGGAAATATTAATGTAGTCTGTAACCCATTTAGAAAATCTTTGAGAGGAAACAGCTGGACTCTTAGTCTTATTACCAAAAGTCGTGAAAGTCTAGGCTATTTATGAAAATGCTTCATCTAGATCAGGGATCAGCAATCTTTGGCACATGGCCCGTCAGGGAAATCCGCTGGCGGGCCAGGATGGTTTGTTCACCTGCAGCGTCAAACAGGTTTGGCCGATCGCAGCTCCCACAGGTCGTGGTTCGCTGTTCCAGGCCAATGGGGGCTGTAGGAAGCAGCTGTTAGCACATCCCTTGGCCCACACCGCTTCCCGCTGCCCCCATTGGCCTGGAACGGCGAACCGCAGCCAGTGGGAGCTGCGATCGGCCAAACCTGCGGACGCTGCAGGTAAACAAACCGTCCCGGCCCGCCAGCGGATTTCCCTGACGGGCCACGTGCCAAAGGTTGCCGATCCCTAATCTAGATAGAGAAAGTGACACAGCCCTATTCACATCTAGTGTGTGGAGTTTAACATCTACAGAGGAATCCTGAGGTTTATGGAAGGGGAAAAAAACACTGGTAGGTGTATAAACTGGTTGATATGAAAGCCCAAGACTATTTTTAGCAAAAATATTGGCTACAGTTTGAGAGTTACTCGGTCTTTATGAAAGACAAAATATGGTGACCCTGCCTTTAATGTTTGAATTTCTCCTACCCTGAAGGCCAAGGCAATAGCAATAGAGAAGTGAAACAAAGAATATATTGCCATTGGCTCAGATGGAGGGTCCATCAAAGAAGTGAGTGCTGACAAGCAGACAGAGTGTTGTTTGCCAGCAGCAGGAGGTCTTGTAGCTCTTATCTCCTGGCATGACTTCCCTTGTAACCAGGGCACTTGAAGAAACCAGCTTCACAGCAAGTAATGGCTGCTTTTGAGGGTGTTAAACAGAGACCCGCTCTTCATCAGCAGACCTACTCAGTAACAAAGTGAGACTGAAGAGGAAAACAATTTTTGTTTGTCTGCCTTTTTAGCCAACGGTCTTAAATAAAACTTACATTAAACTAAGTATAACCCTAAACTATCTAAGAGCTATGGGGAAGAAAGAGGACATTGTGAATTTTGACTCATCACCCCAGGTGGGAGAAGAAACTAAGTGGTGGTTGGAGCTGCTCCAGCCTTTATATCGGCGCTGCAGGGAACCTGAGGATGTACAGGGCACAGGTCCTGCCCCAAAAGATGCTGCTAGCTAAAAGATTCTAGGCTCATATGCACAAGTTGTGCACAAACCCATACCTCTAGAGGGATCTGTGCAGATAAATGCTTGAAGAAGAGGATGCAGTTCCATCAGAATCAAAATGTTTCACAAGATTAATTTCGCTGGAATTTTGTTTTAGAAGAAAATTAGGGGGAAAGTTTCAACAATGCCAAAAATGTCCTGTCCTAATGTTTCCAGAACAAAACCTTTCAATTTTCATTTTAAAGTGACTTTTCATTTTGAATTTTTAAAAAATATTGTATTATATATTATGATATTGAATGAAATCAAAATCAGAAGGATCAAAATGTCAATTTTGCTGAAATTAAACATTTCAAATCAACCCAAAACAAACAAACAAAATAATTCCGAATTTTCCTTCATGGAGAATTTCAAATTTTTTCAGGTTTTGTTCGGATTTGGAACAAAGACATATTCTAGGATCTTGAAATCCTTTATGAAACCGAATTTCTGTCCTCGAGACATTGTAGAAGCCAGACTCCCTGAAGCAGTCATGTGAGGTCTAACACCTCTCCTTGCACCAGCTAATGTCTTTGTGATTCAGCCCAAGAGCGACTGAGCCCAGTGTAGGTCAGGCAGTGATATTACCACTTGTATTCATAGAGGTTTTACCTTGAGGGGGAAGATTTAGGCCCCGATCCACAGAGGTTAATGGTCCTCTGGTTAAGGTACTAGACTGGGACTCAGGAGACCTGCCTTCAATTAGCTGGTATACCACAGATTTCCTGTGTGAATTTACTTTCTTATCTCAGAGAGGTGCTGTGAGGTTAAATACATTGAAGACTGGGAGATGCTCAGATGCTACAGTGATGGGGAGCCATATAAGTAGATATACCCTGTAATGAACACCATGTGGACTGAACCATGTCCTGGCACAGTTTATACCTTAGTTTGGCACCAGGGCGTCAACCTTTGGCAGAGATTGCCAACAGGATGTGCTGAATCAGCACACAGGCCCTTTCATTGCTCCTACCATCTCCTTTTAAGTAAAAACTAGACTTTTATGGACTTCTTAAGCACAAAGCAGGTTGCAGCCAACTTTCTACCACCATAATTTTCCTCTTTCCAGCAGAGTTTTCTCCAGTAGGGCCCCACGATTCATGTCTGTTGCAGTGGGAAGAATCCACTTTGAAAACTTTAAACAAGGCTCAGTGATTAAATACAGCAGCAGCGTGCCAAGACAATATTATCAGGTTTCACACAAAATATCAAATTCCAAAATACACAAACATACAAAAGGCCAGCTTCTTTTGGGAAACTGTTAGTAAACCCCCATGGGTTGACTGGCGCTAAGATATTCTTCAATACAAAGATGAAAAAAATGTGTCAAGGAACAAGAGAACATATTTGAAAAGTTGGAAGACTAGTCAAATAAATCAATTTGAGCTCCTGGAAGGAGGAATCACTCTACAAATGCAAATGGGGGAGGGAGGGAAGCATGACCAAAACAAAAAAATTATTATTCTCATAAGGCAATCATGCAAGGATGTCACACCTTTCACTTACAAAGAACTGGAAATGCTTCTACCATGAAGGGAATCTTATTTTCACCTGTATAAATAAAGAGGATCATTGACTTTCTAATGTAAATATTTGTTCCATGCCTGCACATTGGTTTTCTATTTTAAAATGCTGCTCTACAATTCTTTATCCATGTTCTTCCTTGGCCTGGGAGTTTATGCTACTTTGTGCCTATGAGGCTACAGCTGTGTATTAGGGGCACAACGAATCAAGATGGGGTAGTCAACATGAAGGCTAACGTAGCAGGAGCGATTCCACTTTCTTCAGTATTGATCCCCACAAGACAACACCATGCCGCCCACGTGCACTCACCCACAGAAGCCAGATTTTGCTTTGAGTCTTTGCTTCACTGAATCTCAGTATTTCAATTCCAAACTCAAAGGGGGAGTTTTTCAAAGGCACAAATGGCCTTAGCCTGCTAGGAGTTAGGTGCCTGACTGAAAAGTCCCCCCATAATTGGGAAGTTTCACCCAGTGCTTGAGTCCTAAAAAAAGAAGTGTTGGAATGCAGGGCAGTGAGAGAGCCCGAGAGGGAGCAGAGCAGAGCGGTGAGGAAGATAGGAGCTGTGATGCAGCTGGAGGAAGCCGAGGGGAGCAGGGAACGACTCCCAACAGAGTCCTCCCATTCTCTCCCCTTCTCCCTTACCTGTGCCCTGCCCCTGCATCCCCTCCTGACATTGTCTGGTTTTGGCTGTGACCCAGCTCCATCCTCCATGCTCTCCTGCCTGGTCCCAGCTGCAGCATCCCTGGCTCCCTCCACAGTCACCCACCACCAAGAGCCCCCTGCCCAGATTCAGGACCTGCTTGCTTGGAGGATACTCTGCAGCAGCAGGATGGGAAAGGAGCTGCCTAGCCCTGGACTGGCAGAAGTATCAGAACCCTGTTCTGGCTTCCCAAAAAGGTATCAGAATTGTGTTCCGGAGAATTGAGCACTAGTTTCACCACGTTTCAGATGGAGGCTGCACATTTTTTCATGATTTCACTGCAAAGCCTTAACTCAGGCCAAGTTCACTCGAAAGGCCCAGGAACCTTAGCAAACCTTATAAAAAACATCATCTGAGTTTCAAGGTGAGTGTTGTGTGTCACTGAGAACATTTCCAGCAATTCTAATCCACTAACTTGTCAAAAATGTATTCAAAAGAATATGTATTCCAAATGACTGTACAAGTCACTGCAGTCATCCAGGTAGGTGGGACATCGTTATAATTGCCCTGTAATAATTCTATACTCTCATCGCATTATTAGCAAAAGCTCCTCCTCCCAGGCTTCTCACCCACATATTCATCAAGTGCATTCACCTGAAAATCAGTCTTCCCCCGCAACACACAAATATTTCAAAGGCCTTTCTTTGGGTTAACAACAACAAAATGTGATGAAGACAGGATCTCCTCCATCTCTGGTCCTGACACATTTATTAAAACTCTATTCAGATATTGTTTTCTTCACCAAGCTTTGGATACACAACACTGCACACAACCCTTATCTTCCCTGACAGAATTGAAGTCATTCTCTCTGCAACTTTCACTGCCCTTCACACAAGCAGGAAGGACATCACTTGTTGCCACTATAACTAGCTCTTTTCATTGTTTGATTTATTCCTCGCTGATATTTTGCAACACACCAAAAATAAATAAAATAAAAGGGAAAACAAGGAGGGCAAACCACAACTAGTTAACATATTGCACGACTGTTAGTTATCATTATTGGCTATTTAGTAAGCCCTGACAATGTTCTCAGAACTGGAATGACACAAAATGAAGGCAGTCCCAGCCCTAAGATCTAAAAGACAGAAATTCAGGACATATTTGCAAGCCCAGTGGGAATAACCTGGAGTTTTCTTTTTTGTTGTTTGTTAGATCTCTTCTTGTGGTCACTGAGGAAGTGAGCCTTGAAGAAGGAATTGAATACCATTCATAAGATTACCACCATCAGTATAAAATAGGGTCCAAAATTAAAGCTAGCAAAGGAAAAATTATAGCCCCTGCCTCTGAACTTTAGGGGTGAAATCTTGGCTTTCTTGAAGTCAATGGAGTTTTGCCATTGACTTCAATGGAGACAAGATTTCTTCTTAGGTCTCCAATGTGGGCCACAAATTGAATTCCAAAGTGTCTTCTGCTGTCAGGATTAGAGTGCAAAAGAAAGAAGAGCCAGTCTTTGGTCCCAGGAAGCTTATGTCCTTGGGCCCCCCTGAGTAGGAGTTAGAAACGTAAAAGACAATGTCAGCTTTCCTATAAAGAAAAAGGTTTCTTGCCCACATTCTTTTCCAAGATAGTCTTGAAAACCAATTTCTAGGGATGGGGAATGTGGCGGGCTTTGGAGCAGAGCCCGGAGCTGGAGTGTGGAGCAGCTCCGGAGCAGTGGAGCTGCAGGTTTTTGCCTGGAGCTTGCTCCGGAGCACAGCTCCAAAGCCCTGGGAATGTCAGCTAAATTTGGGTGTATCAAAGAATATTCTCACTAACCTCCTTTAAATCCTCAGTCTGGTCCTGTTCCTACTAATGTAATCATGGTGAATAGTAAATAGTCACCTTTAAAAAAAAAAATAGGGAAAGACAGGCAGGGTAGCTAAAAGTGGCACTGGCAAAAATGTTCAATGTACCTCAGAACAATTACTTTTTCCAGTACTATGAGATGGATTTTCCAAGGTAATAGCTATTATTATTAAGAATAATTTACATAGCACTGTGACAGGGCCCACATCTGTGGTGTCCCCTAGCAGCCAAATAGGATAGTATTCACTGTCGTGGAGTCTCAGCTGATTGGTTGTCACCTCTCATGGGGTCCAGCACAGTAGTGATTAAACAGTCTGGTTAAGGAACAACTGAATCCTATCCCTTCCAAGGTACTGAAGTCCAAAAATTAAAATAATGCTAGGAACTTAAAACATGATTGTCTAATGTGTCTTTGGCAGGACCACACCCTTCTATTCATGGTCTGTATTCAAGCACCCACTCCTTTGGTTAGTGTCCCTGGGCCTGCTCATCCTACGGTTCCCAGGAATTGGACCAGAACGCCCAGTCAAAAAGGGACTCCGGCGGCTCCGGTCAGCACTGCTGACTGGGCCGTTAAAAATCTGGTTGGCCGCCCACAGCTGGGCAGGCAGGGTGCCTGCCCTGCTCTGCATGGGTCCTGGGAAGCTGCCAGCATCTCCCTCTGGCTCCTAGGCATAGGGGTAGCCCCTGGGGCTCTTCCCCATGCCCCTGCCCTGGGCGCTGGCTCCACAGCTCCCATTGGCTGGGAACCGCGGCCAATGGGAGCTGTGGGGACGGTGCCTACAGGCAGGGGCTGCACGCTGAGCCGCATGGCTGCGCCTCCACCTAGGAGCCAGAGGGAGATGTCACCACTTCCGGGAGCCGCCTGAGCTGAGCACCACCTGGAGCCCACACCCCAAACCTCCTCCCACACCCAAACCCCCAGTCTCAGCCCTGAGCACCTTCCTGCACTCTGAACCCCTCGGCCCCAGCCCAGAGCCCCTTTCTGCACCTCAAACCCCTCATCCCTGGCCTCACCCCAGAGCCCACACCCCCAGCTGGAGACCTCACCCCCTCCCACACTCCAACCCCCTGCCGTTTGGTTTTCTGCAAATAGAAAGTTGGCAACCCTATATCCACCGGGACACTCAATCAGAGAGCAAGCTGGCTCAGCCTCTTGTCTGAAACCAGGTTTCTCGCACCAAGGAGAAATGGAACTCTGCTCTGCTTCCTGGTCAGACCAAAACTGAGCTTCTAACTCTTCTCTCCTCAGCTGACATCTGCTGCAAGTGTAATGGTATGGGGCCAACTGGGTCCAAAGACTGTCATTTGCCGGTGCTGGGCCTGTACACCCCTTTGCACATACCCTACGGTTACATAGTTACAAGGCTAGCTGCACATTTGACCTTGGTGTCTCTGAGTGCACCCCGACAGACATTAGCCCTCAAGCCCTTACCTTTTCTGGGGTGGAATCCCATAATTCTCCCACTCTTAGACCAGGCCCGAGGCTACAAAACCCAGTGTATTATCCAGCAGGTCTGATGGGACACTGTACCTAAGTTTCTTCACTTTGGGAACTTGTTACCAGTGGTAAATACAATCTTCTTAAACCAAAGTATTGTTTAATCTGAACAACAGGAACACAGCACTACGTAAGAGGAAAAGGATTTTAAAAATAGCAATGTTCTACATCAGTGGTGTGTAACGTGCGGCCTGCAGGCCGCACACGGCCCATCAGGGTAATCCGCTGGCGGGCCACCAGAGAGTTTGTTTACATTTGCACAGCTGCCTGCAGCTCCCAGTGGCTGCGGTTCGCCATTCCCGGTCAATGGGAGCTGCAGGAAGCAGCGCGGGCCATAGGGATGTGCTAGCCGCTGCTTCCCGCAGCTCCCAATGGTGGGGAATGGTGAACCGCGGCCACTGGGAGCTGCGGGCAGCTGTGCAAATGTAAACAAACTCTCTCACGGCCCACCAGTGGATTACCCTGACGGGCCGTGTGCAGCCCACAGGCCGCGGGTTACCCACCACTGCTCTACATGCATGTCTCTCTTACCTTATGCTTCACAATCTCACCCTCAATTGCCCACTTCATTTTAAGTGGTCTCTTACCATGTGTGTGAACCCCTTATGCTTATGTTTAATAAACTGTCCTAACTTGTATTTAGCTTAGACATTCTGGTTATCCCCTCCTGATCTGAAGAAGAGTGCTGTTAAGCTGAAAAGCTTGTCCCTTCCACCAATAGAAGTTGGTCCAATAAAATATATTACCTCACCTACCTTGTTTCTCTTACCTAAAGGCTTAACAGAAACAGAAATTCTAAGTCTTGACCAGTTCTACTTATTGTATTTACAAGTATTTGTTTGGCATGTACTGGTCAATGATAGAAATACTTGTTCCAGTATCTTAAAGTCAGTCTTTTGATGACGATGCTAAGTGCAAAAAAACCAGCCTTTTTTCAGTGTTCTGAAAGAATATTCCATGTAATGTTAATCTACACTTAAGGGGACTCAGCAGAGAATGCCATGCCCACATTACTATCCATAATTGAATTCTGCATGTAATTTCATGCACACCTAGAATCCATCTCCAACCTACTGTGTCTATGGAAATCTCATATTTTTTGTAAACAAATTTCAATTAAACTTCACCCCTCAAGTCACAGTTAGAATAGCTGACAGAATGAATACAAGCCAAAACCACAAGTATTAATTTATTAATTTCACAGATTTATTTATCCCCTAACTAATGAAGATTTTAAACCTCCTGATAAATGTGTGAAGAAGTTCTTATGATTCCAGATGCATTTATCTAAAGTAATATGAGGTTACTCGAGCAGTGTCACAATATACTAATACGCAGCACACCCAAGTTAGGGTGCCAAACTTGGTCCAGATCTTACAAGGCTGGCAGGGAACTGAAGGAAACATTTCATATCATTCTTCAGTGACTCTGAAAGAAGTGATTTGCCAGGTCAGGGTTTTGTTTGTTTAAGAGAACCTCAGCTAGAACCATTAGCTTGATATGTGGCCTAGGGCAAGGGGAGAAAGCAAAACGGCAAAACATGTGGGGTCATCCATTTGTTCCCATTTATTTCCTTTTGGAACATATGCACTACAAGAAAGGCCTTGGGCCAGATCTATGGCATAGCAGCAGCATAATATACTGGCAGTCTGGAGACTGATGCAAAAGTCACTCTACCTCAAATCTCACAGTCACTGCTTAGGTGGAGCCAAATATATTGTGGAAGAAGTGTTGGGTTTCAGAAGTGAATTACCATCAAACTGACCACAACAGCTAGTTAATCTAAAGAAATGGCAACTGTAGTGTATGCAGCTGTGAAATTGTGATGACAAGTTTTCTTTGCACTGCATGTTTATATTTCTCAGAACTCTCCCTGGGTATACTTAAGAAGCAATTTTGTTCTCAGAGTTGCTGTGGCCTATTACAGAGCACGCACGCACACAAACAAACACACATGGCCGAAGTATCACACCAGGTTATAGTCACTTTGCATCTCACAGTGAAGACTTCACTTTTGTTCTTTCTTGTTGCTCATTTCCTTACATTAAAATGAAAATACATACTTTGCTCTATGTGGATGGAAACAGAACAATGACATTTTCAGAGATCATGCACTTTTATTTCCTGGCCATTGCTACAAAAAAATTGCTTATTCTTGGGTTAGTGAGAGAGAAAAAAAATACAATCTCAGAATGAAGAACTGAGCAGTTACCCACACAAGAGGAGTATGTTATAAAAAAAATGAATAAAAAAATTCTTTAAGTGCACGTTACAAATTTTACCTTGTTAACATTCATTGAGTGAAGAGAAGAGAATGAAATGACTCCTATTGTTAATGCATCATTTGTTGGTAGTCTGATCATTTCAAAGTTAAACAGGGGTAGTAGGATGCACATTGGTACAGATCACAAATCTCACTTTGTGCATTTATTTATACTGTAATAATGGACTGAGGTGGCAAGGGGTTGTACTTCTCTCTAGCAGAGGACAAGAACTGCTTAACTATGTGTGTCAGACCCTATATTGCCAACAGGCAGCAGACACACATCTTTAACCTAAGTGGCTTTTGGAGCAAGAGGATCTGAATTCTATTCCACCAACCATTCTTTAGTTATTATTTGTTTCTTTCGTGGTAGAGTCCATAGTGTGGCATGGTCCACACAGCCCTAAGGAAGACACAGAGCATGTCCTAAAGAGTTTACAGCCTATGGTGCCAATCCTGCAAGCGCTTATACGTGTGTTTAAATTTAAGCATGTGAATAGTTCCATTAGGCTCTATTGCAGAATAGAGCAGAAGTTACAGCCCAGTGTAGCACAGTGCAGAAGTTACAGCCCGGAGGAGAAGCCACCATTGTACCTTCCCAATTCTGGGCTGGTCCAGAGGCTGATGAGACCCCTGGCACAAATTAGAGGGGCTAAGTTATACCAGCCTGGCCCCAGCTGCCTATAGGCAACTGCTCTGCACCGAATTCCCACTGCATGTAACACTGTAGACAGACCCCCTTCAACCTCCCAGCCCACGCTTAGCATGCCTCCTTGTGCCAGAGTTTGTGAAGTGACACTCTGAAGGCTGTCTTCCTCAGCTCCTGTGCTGGGGAAATCCTCCCCCCTGCTGGAGCTGGGGCTTCTAGAGGCATTTTATACTATTACAGCCTTGTTACCTGGTATACAGAGCCGAAGCAGCTGGGACTATTCACATGCCTAAAATTAAGCAAGCATATAAATGTTTGAAGAATCAGTACCTAAGAAGTTTTGCAGCATAACAACAATCATGTGGTCTTAACTGGCTGCTGGCCAAGTATGCATCACTTTAAAAGTGTTTATTGTCATAAGTAACATGGACTAGGACGGTCTCTTCATGAACAAATTTCCATGATACAGCAGAAACCACAAATGACAGAAAGTGAAGCCACAATTCTTGAAAACTAAGGCATACTGGGAGGATGGCGAAAATAACAGCTTATGTTCCACCCCAGATATGGCTGCACTTCAGTGACTGCACATCAGCTTGGCTGTAGTGTGTTTGTAAAAAGACTTGAAGTATTATGATAAAAAGCACAAAATGAATATGACACATTCATACTTAAATTATACAAAATTAAGTGGAAAGTATTGAGAAGGATTAATAATAAATTAAATGTCATTTCATCAAGATGCTTTTCATAATTAGGGTAGAAGTGGTGATGCGATTTAAAGTTATCACAATATTACTGCAAAATTGAAAAGGCTACACAAAGCCTTTCAGTTATGAAGTTTTAAAGCCATAATACTGCAGTACTTGAGAAAAAGAGTGTACTCTAACAGCCTCACATGGAAGATTGTTAATGGGCCTGACCTTTTGCTGGGCGTAGCTGAGAAATGGCAGTAGATTATAACACTAATGGCATCTGTGAATGTTTTTAATTTGAGTATGAAAGTACATTCCTGGAACCCAGTTTTAAGGCTTGAAAGAAAACAATAACAAGAAACTTATCCCAGGAAACATAAAATTAAACATTTAAAATATGCAGGTTATAGGTCCCTCTAGTCTTGTTAAACTAAGCATGATTTAAGATCTGTTACCAGGTGCGTGAATTTCCTCATGAAGCCAGCTCAAGCTGTGTTCGTTCACAAGTACAAAAAGCTGGCATGTTCACAAAAGCCAAACACAGACATTTCCCCCAGTAAACATAAACCATTTCCAGGGTCACAGTTTTACAGGTCCATTTTACAACTGCTACTATCTATTACCAGGAAACATCTGAAAATAAGTTAATTGTGTTTCTTTCTTTTTAATCATAATTATATTCAAATTCCTTCTGCCAGATGCAAAACACAACATGCTAAATAAAGATGTAATGTAAACAGAAAGAAACCTGAAGAAGCGCTCCTTTAAAAACACCTAAATTTTAAATGCACAAAACATTTCATAACAGAGAAAATAGCAGGCATTATATTTTCCTTTGCAGATTGTACCTTTCCAAGTCATGTGGCATCACATTCTTACATAATGTCACATAATGGCTCAACCTCGAGAGCATCATTCATCTCTTGTTTATTTCTTATTTTAATGATGCCAGGTTTCAAGTATATTTTTCATCATTAGGGCCAAAGGTGCTGTCCCGGATTCATGGAAAAATAAGTAATCAGGAAGCATAACTATTATTATTAATAATGAATCTTTGTATTAGGTTAGCATCCAAAGTCCTGAACCAGGATTATAGAGGCACTGCACAAATATAGAAGACCCTGAAGAGCTTGCATAAGTAGGAATTTTAGGAAAAAATAATCAAATTAAATTAAAGTTAAGATCTCTTTGGAAGAGACATGAATCTATAGAAGGTAAGAACATGAGTCTATAGATTTAAATATTATCTGTGGGGGGCTAATTCTTCAGCTATACCATGCCACCTTTCATTTTCCTTGATCCTGAGGCTAAAATGGCCACCAAACAAACTGCTTCAAGTGGAGTGCTCCCACAGGCAGCCTACACCGAGGAGGGTGAAGGAGATGGCTTAAAGTTGGTACATAGAGCACTTAGTCCAGGGCTGAGATAGACACTGATGTGTATGTATCTTTATAACTGAAGGAAGTCTATATACAAATATATGCATGTAATATATCAGAGAAAGTGGGGATTTAATAATTAGGAAAATTCTCAGATAATGGATCTGACTTCTAGACAGGAACAAAAAATGTCACTCTTGCTTGAGCCAGATTTTAATGCAATCTTCAAGGTGTAAGAAGTGTGGAAAATCAATGGCAAATCCCAGTGTCCTTATGCTGAGATATTCAAAATGTTAGCTCTAATGGGAGTCATATAAAAGTGGCCATAAACCAGTACTGATCAGTTCACACATGTGCTGTAAAGAGATACAGTTCAGAATTTAAATACCTCATATATCTTTCGTTAAAAGCTCCCCCCCACCAGCCATAATAATAAGTTTAACCAACATTGCAGCCTTTCTCAAAACTGAGACCACAGATGTAAAGGTAGATAATTTTTGAGAAATTATTTTCTTTTGTTGGGTAATTATCATTAATGAAAGAAAATTTCCTTAAATCCTAATAAATCAGGGACTGAATTGACTGACCATGCATCCAAATTGCTGCATTATTCATACTGGAATTACTCCAAAGATTAGCTGCAAATTGCCCTCTAAATTGAATTTATGGTTTCATTTTTCATAACTACTGTGTTGTGACAGATGAGAGGAATTGCTGAGAAAAATGACAATGATGGGCCCAATTTCTTAGTACTGTATCTTCAAGACAGACCCAAACTATCTCTGTTTACCATTAGGCATTGTATAATCTATTTTGGCAAGCATAAAAACCTGTTATGAAACACAGTAGGTCCTATTTTATACACCATTCAGTAAAAATATCATGGAAAAACTCTACATTTCTTTTTGAAAATATAGACCAATCAAATTAAAAACAAAATGAAGCTATAGAGACAGCTACTGAACAGAATTATTGATTTGGCACTATTAAAAAGCTTATTGTAGATCATCATCGTGTATCTTCTTCTAATCATTTCAAATAATCCTCAATGACTGTGCAGTGGATAGCACAGAAAAAAGAAAAAAAAAAAAAGAAGATTGCCACTACCCACCAAACTGTACATAACATATAGCTTTTGTACAGTGGCTAGCTCAATGGAGCTAGGACCCGCAGGTAATACAGCAATACAAATAATAAACAACAACAACAACAACAATCATCAAGTTCAACAAAGCTGTTGGACTATTATATAAAAACTGATTCAAAATAGTAGGCTGCCAGATATGAGACAAAGGATTTGCCCCAAAATGGCTCTCTAACATACAACTTGCTTCCAATACAGAAAAAATAAAAACAATTTTGTAGGCTTTCGAACAAGCTTAGTATTGTCCAGGGCTCTTGGGCTACACATGATTGAAAGCAAGTTTTGGATTATAGTTAGTCAAAAATACAGTTGGTGCCTGAAGGTTTATAGGGACAGAAAATATAGGAACATTTATAGTGTTAGTAAGATAAAGTCAGTACAATTGCTACGAACATCTACAGCTTAGCTGTTTCTAACAATACACAAACTGCAAGTGTCCTTTGATACTGAAACTTTATTGTTTAATTAAGCTCAAGGGCCAGATTCTTCCCCTCTTACACACATTAAATAGTAGCTTACTCAGCAAGCAGTCCCACTGACTTCAGTGGGACTATTGGCAGAATAAATGGATACTAAGCATGAGGACGGTAGAACTTAGCCTCGTGATCATATATGTGTATATAGAGTCAATGTTTACCCCTTTTCCACATCTTTTAGAGGCACAAATGGGATGAACATAAAGATGAGCACACATCCAGTACTGGGGCCATCTGCTAATGTACAGCAGGAGGGGACCAATGGCAGTTCCCATCTGCTGGTTCTCTGCCAGCCTTGGGATGAACAGAAGACAAGGGAGTGGCCTGAGAAAAAAAAAAGGTAAGAGGGGTTATATCTCCAAATTTGATCCACACACGGAGTGCTACAAATATATTTAATACAATACAACTGCATTCTTGTACCTAACAGCTGGAATAAAGCAGCATCCAGTGCATCAGGCGTATCTGTATGAACATGAAAGAGGAAAAGTATTTAGGGCCTGTTCCAACTCCCACTGGAGTTATTGGAAAGATTCCCATTAACATCACTAGGAGTTAGATCAAGTCCTTAGAGCAGAGTACATACTGTAGTTGATGCCTGGCATGAAACCAGCAAGGGGACTAAATGGGAAAGGCAGGGCTTCCCACCCTACAGTGATCACTGGAAAGGATGACTTGCTCCAATGACAAGGCCTCTCCCTCAGGAGCCCCGTTGGCCAACAACATCAGCTAGATGGACAGGGGTTGGTGAACCTGGATATGATCCTGCAGATCCACCAGTTATGGGAATCTCCTGTTTCCATCCCAGAATTCTAGTAATAATAAAATAATAATACCAAACTTTTATGTACCAATTTTCATCAGTAGATCTCAGAGCACTTTACAAAGGAAATCAATATCCTTATCTTCATTTTACAGTCACAGAGAGGAAAAGTGACTTGCCCAAGGTCACTTAACAGGACAGATGCAGAGCCAGGACCAGAACCCAGGTCTCCCAAGTACCAGTCCAAGCCACACTGAAGTCAGAGTCTGGTCCAGAAGAGACCAGTCTCCACTTCGTATATGCACATAACTCCAGTTAATTCATTCCCATTAGATGCTCTGATACCATGGTAATGAGGATAGCATAAATACTCAGCTAGGCAGATTAATGGGAATTACCTGTCCTTGATGATAATAATTATACATAGCCTGTATACAACATGATTTTCAAAGCACTGTACAAAAAAATATAACTAATCAATCATGACAACAGCATAATAATTACTCTAAAGCAAGTTACATTAAAACGACTTAACTACTATTTTACATGAGCAGTAGAAAAGAAAAGGCCTAAGATGTTGAGAAATCTGCTTGTGCAATTCCAGTAACCTTGCATGCAGAGTTGCATACACGTTTATATGAAAATGTAGCCCTAAAACATTTCGCCCAAGGTCATATAGAAAGTCTGAGGTAAAACCAGGAATAGAACAGTGGCCTCCCAGGCCAGTATTTTAAACACAAGACCCTCCTGCAATATGCAAGATAGAAATTGCTGTTCTTATTCTTTGAAGTGTTTCACTTTGGCAGATTTACAATCTATATGCAAATAGATGTACCCTCTTATTTTTTCATAACCATCTAAGCAATTAATTGAACTGGTTACGGTTGGCAGCAGGATAGTCCACAATGGAAATTGTAACAGTTAACATATACTGTGTGTCCATTCCATCTTCACACTAAGGGCCTCATCCAGCAATATTAATGTCAAGAGGGCCAACCTGAATATATGAATCTGCTATGCTGTCTTCTACTTTTTCAAATTACTTCCACAATAGAGCATTTTTCATAGTAGAAACATGACTAATAAAGTGAATGGTTACAGAAAAGTGCCAAGATTGCTCTTGTTTGGCATAACTGTTGTTTCCCTATTACCAATGCTTAACTTCTAATGAAAGAGGTTCCAGGGATCAAGCAATTGGGTGCCTGGGCTCCAGCAATTTTTTTTTTTTTTTTAAACTTTCCTAACTCCGCAAGCCCAGAGGTGCCAAGGCTATGAACTGGTAAGCCCAGAGGTGCTGGGCTCAGCCCTGGCAAAGAAGGTACCAATGTGAGATTTCTAAGGATAGATAAAGCACTAGACCCAAGTCTAAGAACCCAAACCACCAAAAAAGAAAATGAACCTTCTGCTGGTGGCATCTGATTCAGATGATGAAAATGAACATGTCGGTCCGCTCCGCTTTGGATCGTTATTGAGCAGAACCCGTCATCAGCATGGATTCGTGTCTTCTGCAATGGTGGTTGAAGCATGAAGGGACATATGAATCTTTAGCGCATCTGGCACATAAATATCTTGCGATGCCAGCTACAACAGTGCCATGCGAACATCTGTTCGCACTTTCAGGTGACATTGTAAACAAGACGAGGGCAGCATTATCTCCTGCAAATTGTAACCAAACTTGTTTGTCTGAGCTGAAGTAGGACTGAGTGGACTTGTAGGTTCTAAAGTTTTACATTGCTTTATTTTTGAATGCAGTTATTTTTTGTACATAATTCTAAATTTGTAAGTTCAACTTTCATTATAAAGAGATTGCACTACAGTATTTGTATTAGGTGAATTGAAATATACTATTTCTTTTGTCTTTTACAGTGCAAATATTTGTAATCAAAAATAAATATAAAGTAAGCACTTTACACTTTGTATTCTGTGTTGTAATTGGAATCAATATATTTGAAAATGTAGAAAACATCCAAAAATATTTTAAATAAATCGTATTCTATTATTGTTTAACAGTGCAATTAATCGCACAATTAATTTTTTTAATCACTTGACAGCCCTAGTTTTTACTTTAATTTCAGTTCATTTCATCTAGACTTTTATTATATCACTTTTACTACATGTATATTATACCAAATTTAGAATACAGAATATATTTATTTAGTATTTTATATTATTATATAATGTTCAAAGATTGTCAAAAGAAAACTATTCAATGGTCCCAAATTGAAATTGTATGCAATTTTCACTGTAGGAAATTTCAAAATTTCAGCTTTCTATTTTGATTTTGATCCCTTTTTTATAAATATTTTATTTTACTTTTTTTAAAAAAATTTCCCGTGGAATAGAAATTCCAGTTTCCAGCCAGCTCTACTTTTCAGTGTTACTGAGAATGTCTACTTACTTTCTAAGTTAGATGGAGCCAATGTCTGCTATCCCCCCATCACAAAGTATGTGGTATGTGTTACCTGAACAGTTTCTTTTTGCCAGAATATTATAGTGGTGCAGATCACATTATGTTTAATAATTATTGACATACATGGAACTAAAACAAACATAAACCAAGATTTAAAAAAAAAAATTATTCTTCATTATTCAGTTTTAACTAGGGATGGGAAAACAGGTTTAGCTAAAATAAGAATGATAGTCATACTGCCTAGGTAGGAGGGTGAATGGTGATATATAAATACCTAAATGAGATAGATATATAGATTAGAGAAAAAGAATCCCTTAAGCTTCCCCTATTTTTAGATTTGAACCTAACCTTTTTTGAGGTTGTGAAAAGTTTGGATAGGGTTTAGGTTTGGTTTGTTTCCTCCCTCCCCCCCTTTAGTTTCTGTTCAGGATGAGAAATACCACAATGCCCTGAGAAAGGCAGTTCCAAAGTACTTTCAGCTAGAACCACCAGCAGACGCTCAAGAAGTCTCATCAGAAAGCCTGTTCCCGTCTGTTCTGCCCAATTTTGCAAATTCAAAGGATTCAGATAGTTCTGATAAACCACAGATAAACATCTGAACTTTTGGCTGTGTATCCAAAGTGAATCTGGACTGCAAACCTTTTTAAATTTATTCACCCCTAGTTATATATCCAAGAGTTTCAAATGGTTTGGTAGCTTGACAGTCTTTTTTTATTATTAATTATTATTATTTCAATTGATTTTAATAAAGAAAAAGTAGGAAATGCACAAGAAGGTCAATGACTTACAGATGTGAATCTGTATTTTTTTATAATGCAACTGGTCAGTATGTGTTACATGTCCTCCTGTGTGCCTGATCCACACAACAAACGGGTCCGTTACATGCCTTGCTACAAAGTATGGCCCTCCAACTGAGCTGTAAGGACTCACACTTAGTTCTAGAGTTCCCTGCTTCAGTTCCCCCGTATCAGCGAAGACAGCAGCCATCACAATAGCAGGATTTTTTTTCAGTAGTTTCAGTAGCTATGTGATGCTTTCTCATAGTGTCCAGGGTTGTGAGTCACCCTGTCACCCCCAGCTCCAGCCTCAGTGAGAGAGCCCCAGTCTGTACAGCCCCAGTCTGTTAGCCACCCAAACAATCTTCAGGGCTCTGACAGTTCTGACTTTGCCTTGCAGGTTAGCACTTCATGTACCCAGTCCCCGAGATCCCCCTGTAGTGCCCAGGCCCTGTCACTGGACACTCACAGTAACTGCCTGGCTCACCATTCCCAAGGGAACAGTATACACACAGCTCCACTGGTACAAGTCAGGATCAGGTCCTTTAGAACAACAAAGCACAGAGATATAGTTATAGTGAAACAATCATAAATTTATTATCAAAGATTAAGATTAAAGAGCTACTGAGAAAGGATCATGGAAACAGAAGTGATTACATAGAAAACAAAAAGTATAACATGCCTATTAGAGTCTAAATTTAACTTTAACAGACTCAAACCCTTGTCTAAAACAAACAATTTTACACCTAAAGCTTCCTTGCTGCATTTCCATCCAGGACAGGCTGGAATCCTGTTTTCATGAATATAATCTCACTGCCCGATTACTTTCTCAGGTGTGGGATGACAGGGTGTTGTCCCTGTCCCCCAGTTATAGTTCAAATAAACCTTTGGAGTGCATCCCCAACCAAACCTCTTTTACCGCTACTGTTCTCCGCTTCCTACATTTAGCTCAGACTGGTGACTGTGAATGACAATACTCATTTTTTTTCATTTCCACAGACAGATGGATTAACACCTCTGGTCTGGCAGGAAGCCAGTTTCTCACCTCTGCTGGGGAGTAACACTTTGATACAAACTAAGGACATAGTTTTAGTATATAGATATAACTTTAATATCATCAGTACATACATTTCACAATGATATCAATGACCAGCATGATTCATTTAAGACCTTTCATGACACTCTTTATGGATAGATACTATGACAGCAGTGAGGCTTAGGCCTGGTCTACACTAGAAAACTACATTGGCATAACTACGTTGGTCAGGGGTATGAAAAATCCAACCACTGAACAGCATAGAATTCTTCTGTCGACCTAGCTACTGCCTCTTGGGGAATTGGATTACCTATGCTGATAGGAGAATCCTTTCTGTTGGTGTAGGTAGTGTCTACACTGAAGCACTACTGCTGTGCCACTGTAGCATTTTAAGTGTACACAAGCCCTTAGGGAATTTGTCAGGCCTCATAGGAGATGCTGACATAGTAGTGAACCCTCTGACACCAATGGGCCGCTGCATCACAAGCTAATTTTAGCCCGTTTATTCTTCCAGATCATATTTCCTCTGTCTCCTCTTTCAGTTTCAAAGATTTGTTCATCATTTGTGTGAAATTCACCCCAGTTCAGAGAAGATTCGCTAAAAAAAAAGTTTTGTACATTTCTAAGTTCCTGTATAAGCCTTTACAATGGGGTTTAGTCATGTGGGCCATCTTTTCCAGGGTGAATGTCACCCCTTGAGAATAATGTCCCAGGTTAATTCTGGTGATATGACTTTATGGCTACAAACTGCTCATTCTTCAAGCTGGTTATGATTTCTTAAAACACTCTGATCTTACAGCAATCCATATCAGTAAGAAACCCAATATATTTTCTCTTCCGTGTCATCTGTTATAGTTTGCACTTGCACAGCCATTCATTAATTGTGAGCTAGGGAGCTTCTGCATCAGCTGAATACACTTTAGCTAATACGTACGCTGAAATGACGCTTTTGTGCTGTTGAAATGAGTTAATGAAAACTATGCAAACCAAATGCTCCATAATGTTTATTGTCTTTTCCATTTCCCCACATCTATAATGAACTAAAACAGACTTTCACAATTCAAGAACTTCTTTCTGCTCCCAGTTAAGTCAGCAAGAGATTACCTTTGACACCTATGAGGCCAGGATAGAATTTTACATGCTGAAAATAAAAATGCAATATGTTGATTATTGTATCAGTATGGTATCATTGTTACTGAATTAAATCTGGCCTATTTTAGCTATTCAGATATCTATATTGCAGTCTGTTCACTATACAGGTGGTTGTTTTTTTTCTCTCCTGTTTATCTATTTAACTGGAGAACATTTCATCTTATGACCTTTTTGGTAGTAAAGACATCAGCTCTTTCCCACTCCTCCCCCAATGAATTGGGGAAAATGAAGTTCTTCTCCATTATAACCCAGGGTGGTTTGTTATAGTTGTCCAATAACTGAAACTAATATTCAGTGACAGCAGCATCTTCTTGGCTTTGTGGCAGAATGGTGGCAATACATCAGTTAAAGTTAGCAGCATAATGTTTGTCAAACATGAGTTCAGACCAGTAAAATTTCTATGCAGAACAGGCAAAAAATGTAATTTTCCATTTATTTTGTGAGTTAGTAATCAATTCCTATATCTTCCGTTTAATTAGGAATTTGAGTTTTTCTGATACACGCAAAGGGCATTTTGACACATAGAGGCATGGCAAAGTAAGACATATTGTAATAATTAGCTGAATTATTCCTGGCATGTCATGAACAATTACAGGATTGATAACTACCCAGCCAAATAGTGATATATTGGAATAAATTGACCGACAAAGTTTTTCCGTTAGGAAATGAAGCTCAGATGGATCACCAATAAAACACCACTGTGGAGAGCAGACTTTGAGGATTTCAGTGTTTTACATTTAGAAAATATGGATATGTTAACTGTGTTTAATGATTGGAAGAAGCTATTTAAAATATCATTTAGAATATTTTTTGCCCCGTTTAATTGCCTGGCCAAAGCCATAGTCACTGACAGACACACTAATGTACCATGCAACCTATGTTTCATTTTGTATTCTGATCAAATTGAGATACCTGATAGGTCTCTTAATCAACCCCCAGCCTTCTGTAAAGAAGGCATTTCCCCCCCATTTTTAATGCTTGCTGAGTTACTCTGGGTTATATGTCATGTGATGCTATGACACATGATACAATGCTGGTTATTAGGAGGGAATGCAATCTACAAAAATAGTCCCAGATTCAGTTATGGTCTTAATTTCATGCATGTGAGTAGTCCTTTTGCTTCAGTAAAACTACTGCTTAAAATTAGACACATGATTAAGTAACTTGTTGAGTATGGGCATATATTCTGAACACTGGGGTCGGGTCTCATAGGTGAAGAATGATACCAGCAATGCAACAGGTCAGAATAGATATCACAGGCATACCATGGTTATGGGCATGGTAGAAGAATAGAACAGAATGTCAGATAGGTTATGTGAAACAAGAGGTTTAAATTGCTTGTGAGTAGCTGGCATAAGAGAGATGCATTCCGGCCTGAAAATGGGTTATAGCTAAAAGTGTGAGTACAACCCTACTTTTTTTATGTTTCCCCACAATATTTTCTGTAAACAAAACCTCTTACAAATACTGACTTTTTAAAAAAAACTGGAAATCTCTTCAACATTCTCCCTTTGTTTTTATACTATTATTTTTCATAATGTTATTTTTCAGAAATCACCGTATTAAAGGTTACTCCAATGACACTTCATTAACAGGCAATGCTGCCCCATCCTCTGGGGCTGTGAAGAGTCCCTTGCTAGTGGAACTAATGCATTTCTATGTGTGCGGTAGAGGACTAGTTTTGGTGGGAGGCTGTGTAACACCGACAGACCCCAGTCGTCGACAGGCGGGATCGAATCTGAGACCTCTGGAGCTAAATGCATGAGCTAAAAGCCATATAGCCCTTAGTTAAGGCTGTAGAGCAGACTCATTAATCTCTCTCTAAGTGGTCTCGGTGCCACTACATGGGACAGAACACCACACCCAGCAGGTGTGGGGGATACACCTGCACAATATATAGCCTGGAGCCATGTACAGTAATATACAAGACTCATGTGAGGTATAGCAAAGCTGGGCAACAGTAGGGCTGGCAGATCTGCAGGTCCATAGATCCTCCCTTCCTTGCCTAAAGAGAGCCATACATTAGGATCACAGAATAGCACCCTAACCACATTGCATCCTGAAATGGAGAAGGCCTGTCTTTAGCTTCACGTCACTCAGAAAATGAAAAAGATTCCAATAATAATGCTACTTTTTATGTGTTGTATTTCTGTGGTTGAAAGTTGCAAAACAATGTTTATGAACATCTGTTCACATTCTGGTTCATCCATGTTTGTGTTCCCTGGCCATTCCTTATTTGTGAATATTATTATTGATAAGGATATTCTGTGTGACTTTGGAAATGTCTGTTCTTCATAAGAATACCCATATTTCCCTGCTTAAAAAGGGAGTGGCAAATGTACAAGAATATTTGTTATCCACAATTCATTATTTGTTATTCTGATGTTTTAAAAGTGTTGCTTATACAAGCAGAGAGCAGAAACTATATCTTACAAATTAGGTGACCAATCACATGCCACGAACAGTGAATAATGAAGATAAATAGTTAAATCAAACAGTTTGTAAGCAACAGGTAGCCTAAAAAATCAGAAACTCCTCACAAGCACATCAAGTAAGGCTCCTGAAGACTGCATGAGAAGTTCATTCTTCCTCTAGATTCTTCTGACATCTATCTTAGTGTCATGCAGGTTTAATGTCTACATTAAATGTCGGCTTCCCCGGTCATTTTCTTTGCAAGTGCAGTTTGAGTTATAACAATGGTATCAGTCATGCCATAGTTTTTATATTTCGTTATTTATCTCTTTCTGAGAAAGGTCTCTTCATATTATCTTGTGTTGCTACTTCCTTTGATTCTCTAGAGTAGTGTCAGAGTCAGTATAACTTCAAAGTAAAGGTTACACAATTTCTGCATTTAGGATTCGGAAACTTTGACCAAAAGGAATAGTAATATGAGATGCAGCATCCTTAGATATTTGAGGATTTCCATCCTTCTCTATAGTGCACTCTTATATTCTTACTTTAAAGAAAGTAGTGGGCTTGTGCACCTCACTACTGTATCTTTTGTAGTTTCCTGTGTTGCCTAAAATACTGCACAGTTTACTTAGATTATGGATCTAACAAATTTTTCTAAGTCATTGGAAAAGATTAAGAAAAATACATAGATCTAATTGGTTGTTGATGGGTCGTCTGAGTGAAATGAACATACCTATTTCACAGGTAAGAAGCCTTGTGCTATATCATCTTCTTAATATGTTCAAGGAAAGGCCCAAAAGAATTTTACATATAATGTGCCAGATTCATGGCATAAGCGGACTAAGCTCAATGGAGCTGCACCAAGGATGAATTTGGTCCCTTACTTTTAACTTACCAGATATTGATTTTGGCCCATCTTTGGTATAGGACACCCCAGAACTTGTATGTTTTAGATCAATTAAAGTATGGTTCTGAATTATACATGGGTTTGGTTTTCATGTGATAAAACAAACATCTGACTGGTGAGATTTTCCAAAACTTAAGCAATTATGGGAGGGGACAAAATTCAAATCTTTCTTCTTACCCTCCCCAAAGTTTGGTAGCTCAAGCAAAATGAAATCTAGATAAAAACCACTGCTGGTTTGTGTTTTCTAAATCCAAAATCCAAATCAATAAGCTTTTGCAAAAACAAAAACACCTCCTCCTCCGGTTTCATTTTGGACAAGCTGCCAAAATTTGGTCATGAAGTATCATCATGAATGTTCAGGGTCTGCAAAATGGAGGTAAGAATATCATGACAATAGTCTCTCCGTTTTCTGGTGTTTCTTGTTTTGAATGGGATGGAAATACTATTAGAAGAGTCTCTCTGTGTTCTGGCTCTTCCATTTCTAGTCCTGAATTGAACCAGGAAGTGTGAAGACAGACAACAATGAAAAATACTAGAGGCAGGGGAAGGGAGAGTTGAAAGAGACTCTTCTTGTCCAGTAGTTAGTGAATGCTTGTCTCAATTCTTATTTGATCCAACCTGGTTCTCTCACCTCTAGTTCCAATATTCCACCATTTTCATTTTTTAACAATTCTGTTATTGCATCTCAGTTGCTTCATGTATCGCATCAAATTTGGATTAGAACAAAACGAAACTCTGGCATCTAAATGTGGCCTTCTCTTCACCACTTCTTTTATAGTCTTCAAAGGAAATTATTTTAGTTTCACATCCTTATCTTGTATAGCCAAGAATATCCTCACCTTGTTGCTACAGATTTAGTGACCATTATCATGCATGCTTATGTACCTGCTAAATTGACTTTAGTCTTTCAATGTGGTCTAAATTGTGTTGAATCTGCTCTCTCCATACTAAGAGCACTCCAGGCCACAAGTGCTTTACAAGCTGAGCAACTTTAATTTGGTGTCTTTTGTACGGACTAGCCCTCCAAACCCATCTTTAAAACTTTAAAGGTTCTGTCCATCTTGCCTCAATATTACAAATGCATATGTAACCTTTAGAGAAATCTCACTGCAAAATGATTATTTTCCGTACCAAAAAAAAAAAAAAAAAAGATTGCTCATTGCATTAGGCATTTCCCCCCGTCAGATGTTTCTTATGATGTGTCTGCCTGTCATTACATCTTTTGCAAGGTAAAATATACTGTTTGTTGTAAGGTGTAGATGCTTATTCTTACCTGCCTTTCATTTCTTTGGTCTATGTTCCAACTCTGTCATGCACGATGGCATGTAGATTTGAAATGGCTGTTCATACGCTTTTGCAATTATCAGCTAGATTCCCTGTGAAGGCAAGGGGTTCAGAAGGTTTCATTTTCTATTATTCTTGTTTACTTCACTCATTTTTAATCTTCTCACAATATGTAATATAAAAAGGTGAATGTGTAGTGTAAGTAAAACTTAAACATTTACTTAAATATAGGCTCCAGACGTGCACATACATACATATTACACACAGACAGAAAAAGCTGAAAAATGGCATTCCAAATAGGGATGAATCCTATATCATCTGCTGTACTGATGCTTTAACACTACACTAAGCTCCTTACATGGTTGTATCCACTACTGTCATATAAATATTAACTCTTTGTACTATAATTGTACCTATAGGCTCCAATTAACATCAAGGTCCTATTGAACTATGCTCTGTACAAACAGAGTAAGAGAGAGCCCTCACCATAAAGAGCTTATAATCTACAATCTTACATTTTGAAATTCACTTTTTGTAAATATTTTGCAATATTCACTTCATATTGGGGTGGCCAGTAGACAGAAATGATGTTTCATGAAAAATTGAGGTTTCAATACTTGTTTCTGTTACACTAGGAAATGAAATCAAGACTCTGAAATTTTGCTAGGGAAAAAAAGAAAAAACCACACACACAAAAGGAGACAACCTCCCTATTGGCTAGGGCTCTTAAATTGAAGTTAAGAGGCTCACTATTCTACCTGATTCTGACCCAAGACTTGAACCTGGGTCTCCCACATCACCAGGTGAGTGCCCCAACCACTGAACTGGCTGGGTGTTTCTTTTTTTTTTTTGTCAGTTCCATCCTGGACCTGAAAAATCTTCCCAACAAAAGTTTTGCAGCTGCCAATGTTTGTGTGTAAAGTTTTGGTTTCAACACATCTGCATTTTCCAATGGAAAAAAATATTTCATCAAGAGGTTCCTGACAAGCTCTACTTGAAATACACCTGCTGGCCCTGAACTTGCTCCTACTGAATGAAGCACATGGAATATCTCCCATTGACTTCAGTAATGTCAGATCAAGCCTTTGTGAGCATTCTTGCTAGTAAACTCATTCTCGACACGTCCCAGAAAGTAAATACAAAAAGAGGCACACAGCTAAAAGGAACATATTTAAAATGCACAGAAAAGTTTGTCTGTCTCCAGCTATGCTTCTGAATAGATTTCATGGGTTCCAAAAGAATATAAAGCAAATATAGTCTATAAAATCTATACTCCATCATCTGTGCCCATCTCTACATGTCCTGCTCGATTTAAACATTCTTCTCCTGGCACACAGATATGTATAACTGTAACTATGATATCCGCATTGGCATAAACTCGGAGGACCCATGCAGAACAAATGTCACTTGAAGGGTGATGCAGGCTGCCTACATTATATTATGATCAGACTTTAGTCACAATTACAAGCAAATTTTAGTTTTACACTGATGTTCGTTGGGGGTGAAAAAAAGATAATTAACTTACTGATTTGTGCTGGAATTAGGTTACGAAATATTTCAGAAAACTGACCAACTTCTGAGTGGGCAGCATGCCCTCCAAAGAGAGGGAAAAGAATACACAAGCCAGAAAATAAATCAGGAAATGAGCCATATTTGTTCAATGAAAGCTCCAAGCTGATGATGTTGAAACAGCCATCTGGTGTAGCTCGGCCTCCTGTGGTTAAGGGGATGTGTCATCGCTAAGAGGGAATAATGCTGTGTGGAGGTGGATACAGTCATTCTAATCAGTCTGCATCCACTTTTGACTCTTCACAGGAGGCCTACATTCAGAAGGGCAAAATAAGCTTCTGCTGTCCAGTTGAGCTTAGCAATAACAGCTCAGAATATTTCACAAGAGTAGTACTCTCTCCATTAAAAATTCACTCTTGATTGATTCTCTCTAGCTAGATCATTTTCTAACATGGAATATTTGGAATTATCACAAACCTTGATCCAACACAACGGTGGGGGCGAAAGCCCTCCCTGGCTTCAAGATTAGGCTAGATAAGTTCATGGAGGGAATGGTTTGATGGGATAAGGTGATTTTAGTCAATTAGGCAATAACGTGCCATCGCTGGTAAAATGAGGGTCCGGCTGGAGATTCTTGCCTGTATGCTCGGGGTTCTACTGATCGCCATATTTGGGGTCGGGAAGGAATTTTCCTCCAGGGTAGATTGGCAGAGGCCCTGGAGGTTTTTCGCCTTCCTCCGCAGCATAGGGCAGGGGTCGCAAGCTGGAGGATTCTCTGCGACTTGAAGTCTTTAAATCACGATCTGGAGACTTCAACAGCTGAGTTAAGGGAAAGTGGGTGGGTCAGCTTTTGTGGCCTGCATCATGCGGGAGGTCAGACTAGATGACCACAATGGTCCCTTCTGACCTTAAAGTCTATGAGTATGAGTCTATAATGTTTTCCATGCTCTTCTAATTCTGTAAACAGTTTATAGTTTGGTTTGTGTCATTTATTTATATTTTCCCCTCCAATCAGAATGTTTTAATGAACCAAATAACCCACCAACCACCCCAGATCCCAAACACACACACACCTTGGGAAGAGGGGCAGGGAATGACAAATGGGATGTGGTAGAAATAAAGTTATCATCCTTTCTGAAATCAATTTATCATTTGGAAGTAATTCATCAGTATTTCTTTTTTTCTCCTCTTTGCATTTGTTCCTTATGGTGGCAGCTACCAGGAGGCAAGTCTTTGATATAATCACAGACATTATTGAAGATGATTGGTAGGATAGTCACCCTTCACTTAGGGTAAAGGTAAGAAACAAGTAGACTCCTTTATGAAGTAAGAAAGCTGAAACAATAGAAGCCACCACCCAAGAGACTAGTCACTCACAAGCTGAGCTATTTGAGCTGAGGGACTGATCACAAATGTAGTAGGTATACATGTGTTGGTCTGTCTGTCTCAGATGCAGAAAGCCCAAAGGAAAGCAGACAGAAAGCCAATGGACAGCCAAAGAAGCACTGGTGAGTGTGGCCTCAGGAGGCAGCCAAGAGAGCTTCTTTGGGGCAGAGTGCTGACTAGAAGCAGATTTACATTTCTAAACAAGGAAACTGCCTCCTCTTTGATTCCTATCATATTCAGGAAAACAGGCCTTTGTGTACATTCTTTGTAAATAGGATTGCATCAAAGAAACAGACTATCATCTATTTCTCCTCCTAACAGAAACAACACAGCAAGGCTCCAAATATTGGCTAACTGCTCAGTTGAAAAGGGACAACTATATATAACTACACGTATACACACACACACACACACACACACACACACACACTTGTATTTTGCAGTGTTCATGGTTTTTAGTTTCTGTGCTAGATCCTCAACTGATGTAAATCAATATTGCTCCATTTACTTCTATAGAGCCACACTGATTTATACCAGGTGAGAATCTGCCCCAAATTTCATTTAATTAAAGATAAACAGATTTTTTTTTTATGGAAGTCATGTCTTTTTCTCAATGCTTGGTCTTATTTTACATCCTGGCAACAGGCCAAGTCAGCTGTGCAGCCTGATTTTTATATCTCATAGTAAATTCCAAGTGCTGACGTGTTTATTTTTAAATCATTTTTTCCATTACTCAAGTCACATATATTACCATAAAAATAAAAATTCACACTTTTTGGACAACAGGACATCAATAGATGTTTAGAACTATGTCACCTGCGAAAGGAGGCTCCTCATGGGAGCCCTAGCTGTACCTTTGTTCAGATAGTACCCTCTGGCCCTTACCTCTACACAAAGAGATTTTAATTCCAGCACAAATCATTAAGTTGATTATCTTATTTTCCCCCCCAACTAATATCAGTCTGAAAAACTAAAATTTGCTTGTAATTGTGACCCAAGTCTGATCATAGAAGCAGATGTCAATACAGTAGTTAGTATCAAAGAAAAGGAGTTTTGAAAAGCTGTTTTCCTCCACACCAGCGTTCTCAGATATTTTCAGCAATCTTGTGAATTCTGTAATTACTTTTATAACTAAATGTTAATGTGGGTAGACTGGAATTCAACAATTACAAAACACCATCAGTTAGAGGTTGACTTTAAACACAGCCCCAAGCAAAGGTGGGTGTATAAGTTGTACCACCTCAGAACCAGCCCTGGGACACACTGCGATTCATGGACACACCTGTGAGTGGTAACTCCTCCCCTGCCTGTCACTCACTTGATCCAAGGGTGGAGGATGGGGTAGTAATTTTCTGCTGCTTTGTACTAGCAGCAAATCAGCACACTCCCAACACTAGTTCAGCAGGGCTGAGCCAACATGTAAGAGGATGGAGCTAAGGTTCCACATATTCAGGACCGCTGACAGCAATTCCGGGCTGGAGGGCAGAACAATCAATGGGCCCCCATGCATGCACAAGCCGTGCCCATGGGAACGCAGTCCACCTGTCATTTGGGCGGTGCTGCGCCTGGCCTGGCTGGTGCCCAGCGAGCTGCCGGCTGCACTGCTGGGTGTGCTCTTCCAGCATGGCCAGTGCTTCCAGATGCCTGCCCAGTTGGCAACCCTACCATCTAATTGCGGAAACCCAAAGACCCTTGTCCTGCCCCCTGTCCCGCCCCTTCCCTGAGACCACACCCATGTCCCACCCCTTCTCTGAGGCCCCGCCCCTGCTCACTCCATCCCCCCTCCATCCATTGCTCACTCTCCCCCACCTTCACTCACTTTCACCAGGCTGGGGCAGGGAATTGGGGTGCAGGAGGGGGTCAGAGGGTCGGCACTTACCTCGGGCAGCTCCTGAAAGCGACCAGCACACTCCTCTGGCAGCGGCTCCAAGGTGGGGGGGACCCATGGGATCTCTGGACACCGCTGCCTGCAGGCACCGCCCCTGCAGCTCCCATTGGCTGCAGTTCCCTACTCTCCAGGGGCCTCAGGGATGTGCGGCTGCTTCCGGGAGCAGTGTGGAGCCAGGGCGGGCAGGAAGCCTACCTTAGCCCCGCTGCACTGTCAGCGGTGGTGGTCAGGGACCCCAGGCCTCTGCGCAATTGCCCCCTTTGCACACACCCCTCATTGGCAGGCCTGCGCATATTCCCTGCCTTCTCCTTGCCCACCTGCCTGGGATGGGGAGAGGGGAGAAAAGGCAAACAACTCCTCTTACTCCTATGTGTCCAGATCCAAGGTCCAGGTAACTGGTATGGGGGAATAAAGAGGGTTATTACTCTTATAGAGAGAGTCATGATCAGTCCCAAAGACACTGATTTATAATATTGTTCATGAAATTGGAGATGTACTGTACTCCTTTACCTAATTTCTGGATGGACTTTTATCAAAAAACTCTGCTATAAGACTATTTTATACAATGCCTTTTTCCTATTTCTTATTTATCTTGAATATTTTAATTAAATCATCAGTTCATTTTCACGTTGGTGCTAATTTTGGAAGATGTCTCAACCAGTATTTGTTTATAAAAAGCTTCTTGTAAGCAAGGCATGCATTAAGCTTTGCCTGATAATCTACTGTGTTCATTATCACAGGGCAATTGCTACTGCTGTATCATTAAGCTTTAAACACTTTGTTCTCTTTTATCTTCATTCGTGATACATGCTTTAAATTATTAGGAACATGCTGCAATTTTTCCCCTTAGCTGGCACAAATGCCATTCCACTGACTTCTGCTATAATACTAAATGTCCCAGGGAAAAAAACAACCAAAAGACTATTCATTTCTTTAATATGCCTTTTCTCCACATACTTGTTAGCTGAGTGAATTAACAAATAACCCACCATTCCCCAAGGGAAGCCTCAAATCCATATTATTAATGACCATCATATTCTTTCCGAACAAATTAATTACATGTGTTGACTTGCTAAAATCTTCTTATTTTGAAAACATTCTCAGTAGCCTATATCATGCATCATTTTGGAAAAGAAACAGAACAGATTGATTACTTTCTAAGTGTAGATATCATAGTAGGAAGGAATCCATTTTAAAATCTCTTTCTTCCAAGTCAGAGTTATTCAACAGAATGCAAAGAAAAGGTACTTAAGATATTGTTACCCCTTTATGACCTGAGCAGGTAGCCTACGTTTGTGCCCCTGCAGGTTGTTTCCACTAGGAGGAGAAATTGATGATACAGCCAGGTATTTTCTTTGATGCAATCTTATTTATTTACAAAGATTATACATAAAATCCAGTGTTCATAAACACAGAGCAATTTCCATGCCTGCCTTTCCAGCCAGCACTCTGTGCTCAGAAAGTTCCCTCTCTTTACTTTCTCTCAGGGCCTCATTACCAGCACTTCTTTTACTGTCATCTTCGCTTTCTAGCTGCTTTTGTCCCTTCTCTCATATGCCTGCCCACCCTATCATACAACCAGCAAAAAAATTCTCCGACACATATTTCTAATTCCTGAGCAGATTTAAATATGTTTTTTGGGGGGCAGTGACATGTATCTTTGTTTGGAGGTGAAGACCACTATTATTTCATAAAAGAACCTCATGGTTTCTTACAGCTATTTTAAAGGAACAGCGGTGGTTACAACCCTAATTTCAATGCCACTTCACCCAGCCCACAGCAATGTTGTTATGCTGTGATTTTTCTTGGAAATCTTGTTTCTTTTATAATATTAGAACAGAAATAGATTTAGCTGAACAATACATAGAGGAGTGACTTTGATTACAGCTTGTTGATTTAATATAAAGAATAGAAACAAGGCTTTTTGCCTTTTCTTAGTGGTCTAGCACAGCACTTTTCAAAGCGGCGGTCTCTTGTCTGATCATCCAGCCATGTTCTTTCATAACCCATCTGCCCTCCCTCTGCCCATTATACCTCCAGCAAAATAAGTGATGTAACAATCTCTTCTCCAAGTGCCCCAGTCATCAAATTATTCACTGCAAATAAATTTAATTATTTTTGTCTGTCAATAGTTTGAGAAAAGACTTAGATTTTGAATATATTTGCTTTTCATACTTATATGACAAAAGGTTTATGCAAGTAAATTTCACTTAATAGGGTCTACAGACTGACAGTTCTTTATCCATTGAGAGTGTGAAAAAGGATATTATTTTCTCTCTGATTGACTGAAATCTTATAAAGAATGGAATAAGAAATAACAAATGACCAGCAGCAGTTAACAAATAGTAAATGTAAAACAAATACCCTTGTTCATACACAAATATTCTCATTCATATATGAAGACAGAGAGCTGCAAAACAGACATTTTCCCAGAGAAGACACGTGCCTGCTGATAGTGGGGGAAGAACTGGGGAGGGCAGAGTTGAGGGCAGATGGGTTGAGCAGTGTTACTGAGCACATTAAGTCCATGTGAGCATGCTTGATATCAACCAAGCAGCAAATCTGGGAGGGCACGTGACCCCACATGCCCCCACTCACTTCACCTCTGCATTTTCCAAACATTCATGAGCATAAAAACCCATTCACATGAACATTCATCAATAATGATGAAAATGGGGAGTGATCATGATGCAGACATTCAGACTCTGAGCAAACTTTCACAAACACTGTTTTTGCAGTATTTAACCAACTCCATCCAATGATATGTAATGGTTACTATTCCAATATTTTCTTGCTAACTAAGTAGCCCATAAATCCTCATTCTTCCAACATTTGTCTGTCTCCCCAAAGGAAGGACACTTTTTTTGACTGAATTGCTATCCAGAACATAGTTTGCTATCTAAGCAAGCACATATTTCATTCAAGAACCTGAAAGTAGAATAACTTTCTTTGCTCCAAATTCAGGAGACAATGTAGCCTAATGGACAGAACATTAGACGGAGAATCAGGGCTGATCCAAGCTTGTGGAATAAACTCCCACAAGAACGTAGGCACATTTCTTTGACAAACATATAGGAACATGTGTAATTAAAAAAAAAAAAAAAAGAAAGAAAAATGCTTCACTTCACACTGTTCTCCCACTGGGGAGAGGAGAGAACGAACTACTTGTGACATATGAGGGGAAAAACAACTGAGGAGAGTTGGCAGTTTTTCAAAGGGACACTATTAAGGGCCCAAAAGCAAGCTATTCCGCTGGTTAGGAAAGATAGAAAATGTGGCAAAAGACCACCTTGGCTTAATCACGAGATCTTGCATGATCTAAAAAATAAAAAGGAGTCATAAAAAAAGGAAACTAGGACAGATTACAAAGGATGAATATAGGCAAACAACACAGGAATGCAGGGGCAAGATTAGAAAGGCAAAGGCACAAAATGAGCTCAAACTAGCTACGGGAATAAAGGGAAACAAGAAGACTTTTTATCAATACATTAGATGCAAGAGGAAGACCAAAGACAGGGTAGGCCCATTGCTCAGTGAAGAGGGAGAAACAGTAACAGGAAACTTGGAAATGGCAGAGATGCTTAATGTCTTCTTTGTTTCGGTCTTCACCGAGAAGTCTGAAGGAATGCCTAACCTAGTGAATGCTAATGGGAAGGGGGTAGGTTTAGCAGATAAATTTAAAAAAAGAACAAGTTAAAAATCACTTAGAAAAGTTAGATGCCTGCAAGTCACCAGGGCCTGATGAAATGCATCCTAGAATACTCAAGGAGCTAATAGAGGAGGTATCTGAGCCTCTAGCTATTATCTTTGGAAAATCATGGGAGACGGGAGAGATTCCAGAAGACTGGAAAAGGGCAAATATAGTGCCCATCTATAAAAAGGGAAATAAAAACAACCCAGGAAACTACAGACCAGTTAGTTTAACTTCTGTGCCAGGGAAGATAATGGAGCAAGTAATTAAGGAAATCATCTGCAAACACTTGGAAGGTGGTAAGGTGATAGGGAACAGCCAGCATGGATTTGTAGAGAACAAATCATGTCAAACCAATCTGATAGCTTTCTTTGATAGGATAACGAGTCTTGTGGATAAGGGAGAAGCTGTGGATGTGGTATACCTAGACTTTAGTAAGGTCTCTTCCAGTCCTAGAATCTATGAATCTTTGAATATGTTAGTCACATTACTTAGTGCTCTACTGGAAGATGTTTAGATACCACAATGATGAATGTGCTATATGACCCTGTATAAAACATTAATAACTGATTAATTTTTTAATTTGTTCACGTTAGGAGCCCTTATTTAAAACCTTCTTTTTCATGGGTACAAAATGTCTGTACCACCAGCCAAATAATAGCATAGAATAGAATGCAGAATAACGAAAAGGAAAGTCATCAAGTAATTACAATTAATGGATAAGATACAACTCAATTTCTATGCCAGCTTCTACCACCAAAGATCCTGGTAGATTCATAGATTCTAGGACTGGAAGGGACCTCGAGAGGTCATCGAGTCCAGTCCCCTGCCCTCATGGCAGGACCAAATACTGTCTAGACCATCCCTGACAGACATTTATCTAACCTACTCTTAAATATCTCCAGAGATGGAGATTCCACAACCTCCCTAGGCAATTTATTCCAGTGTTTAACCACCCTGACAGTTAGGAACTTTTTCCTAATGTCCAACCTAAACCTCCCTTGCTGCAGTTTAAGTCCATTGCTTCTTGTTCTATCCTTAAAGGCTAAGATGAACAAGTTTTCTCCCTCTTCCTTATGACACCCTTTTAGATACCTGAAAACTGCTATCATGTCCCATCTCAGTCTTCTCTTTTCCAAACTAAACAAGCCCAATTCTTTCAGCCTTCCTTCATAGGTCATGTTCTCTAGACCTTTAATCATTCTTGTTGCTCTTCTCTGGACGCTTCCCAATTTCTCCACATCTTTCTTGAAATGCGGTGCCCAGAACTGGACACAATACTCCAGTTGAGGCCTAACCAGCGCAGAATAGAGCGGAAGAATGACTTCTCGTGTCTTGCTCACAACACACCTGTTAATGCATCCCAGAATCATGTTTCCTTTTTTTGCAACAGCATCACACTGTTGACTCATATTTAGCTTGTGGTCCACTATAACTCCTAGATCCCTTTCTGCCGTACTCCTTCCTAGACAGTATCTTCCCATTCTGTATGTGTGAAACTGATTGTTCCTTCCTAAGTGGAGCACTTTGCATTTGTCTTCATTAAACTTCATCCTGTTTACCTCAGACCATTTCTCCAATTTGTCTAGATCATTTTGAATTATGACCCTATCCTCCAAAGCAGTTACAATCCCTCCCAGTTTGGTATCATCTGCAAACTTAATAAGTGTACTTTCTATGCCAATATCTAAGTCGTTGATGAAGATATTTAACAGAGCCGGTCCCAAAACAGACCCCTGCGGAACCCCACTTGTTATACCTTTCCAGCAGGATTGGGAACCATTAATAACTACTCTCTGAGTACAGTTATCCAGCCAGTTATGCACCCACCTTATAGTAGCCCCATCTAAGTTGTATTTGCCTAGTTTATTGATAAGAATATCATGCGAGACCGTATCAAATGCCTTTCTTAAGTCTAGATATACCACATCCACCGCTTCTCCCTTATCCAGTAGAGGCCTCTGTGAGGGACATTGAATCTAGAAAAAGAGAATACTACCTCACTTTTTCTTGGGACCTCTGAAAATATGTCTACACTGCTGGAAGCATGTCTCCCAGCTCGAGTAAACAGACATGTGCTAGCTCCACTCACGTTAGTGCGCTAAAAATAGCCATGTACATGTTGCAGCACGGATGACAGCACAAGCTAGCACCCAAGTGCAATCCTGCTGGACTCTCTGTGTTCATAGATGGTTGGATGGCTCATGCTAATATCCATACCACAATGGCCACATTGCTATTGTTCCGGCACTAGCTCCAGCACAGCTAGCATGTGTCTGTTTACTCAGACTGGAAAGCACAGTCTTTGACACACTGCAGGCATACCCTAATGGGCCAAGAAAGTTGGTAATGCTAGCCAAGGAGAAAGCATGCCCAGGGCAGCTAAGGGATACACTATTCAATACAACTTTAAAGCAGCCTTCACTGGAGCCCCAGCTGTAACAAAGCTGATTGTCCAAGAGGAAAACATATAAGGAAGGACAGTACTACCATCTGTCCTTCTTCCTGATGAAACCCCTCTGGCAAGCCCTGTGCCAGGATTGGTGAATCTATTCTAGCCTAATAACTTTTTATATCATTGCATCCTCAAACATCACAAAGTAATTTGAGAAGGCTCATAGGAAAGATAACCTAATATGCAATCAGTCCTACAACTCATTAATTACCCTGTACATGTGAATAATGTTTTCAAAACTCTAAGAGAAAGTAGGCAACAGGGGTGTTACTAAGAAGGGAGTGCTAAATTCCCAAGATTCATCAGTGAATGTCAGAGTGCTAGCTAATGAATTATTCCTGACATTAGAGAAGTCGTCTTCCGTTGTCTGAAACGTTTCACCTTTGGGAGTTTAAAGTAAATGCCAGCTTGGAAATGTGTGCTCCTGAAATGTATTCTAGCATCATCCTGCAAGACGGAAATCAGCAGCTTGTCGACAATTTTCTTAGAGCATTTCATACAGAACCAACTGCCAATACTCCATCTAGTCAGATGCCCTGCATCCCAACAGTGACCTAATTCTGAAAGAAAGTTAAAAACCAAACATGATGCATCCTGCCAACTATGCTCCAGGAGGACTGGCCCCTATGCTAAGGAGCTTACCCTTGACTTTGTATGATGGGGGAGAATAAATAGAACTGCTAGACTGACATTTACTATACCGGAGGTTCTCAAACTATAGTCTGTGGACCACTGGTCATATGGTGCTGGCTCTTCCTCCTTATTTCTCAACTGCTAACCTGCATTAAAAGGCCACTACAACTAAAATAAATTGGCAAGATGCATTATGACTTCCAAATACTACTTTTTCATTTGTAAAAAAAATTACTTGTAAGCAATTGCTGTAGTTGCCACACGCTGTTTTATGATTGTGAATGGGAAATGCTGTGAACACAACTGCAGGTGGCTCACAAGAGAATCACTGCATTATTTTATAAACCTCTGTCATATGCTCTCCAATTATTTTTCTGTCCCAACTTTTAGAAGTAAATCTATTCTTTATAATCTCATCACACGGAATATCTTCAACCACCCACTTACCACAATTCCAACCAGTTTTCCTCATCTATGAATTTTCTTCATTTTCTTTTTCAACACATCTTTTTCAAGTTGAGGTCACCAAAACCAAATGCAGTGTTCAAGATGTGCCAGAGATACTTATAGCCAGTGACACATATGTCCTCATTAGTTTCCTTCTTTCTTAATACAACCTAACGTCCTAGCTCATTCCCCTGAAGCCTAACTCTGCAATCCTTACTCATGGTGAGTGACGTTAAGTAGTCCCATTTACATCAATGGGACTAATCATGTGAGTACAACTACTCAATGTGAGTAAAGGTTGCAGATTTTGGATTGTGAAATATCCAACTATGACTCTGGAAGGCTAAAAAACATACCACCAGTAATATACATCAAGGAAAAAGTTGGTTTAACAACAAAGTCTTAAGGGATGCATTTCTTCTTCCAATAGCCATCCCTGAGCAAAGCATTCTAATTAATTCCTTCCATCTAATGTGGTGAAAGAAGTCTCTTGGGACCATTTTCACTTACAACAGAGTCTCAATGGGAAAGGTAACATATGTTATTTCCCTAAGCTTCAATTATCACTCCTTTTACTTTAGCCACAGATATTGTGGTCATGCCACTACTAACAGGAGGCTTTAAGAGGACTTTAAACAAGTATATGTAGAATCCAACAGAGAAATCTTTTGATTGAGTTACTGTACATGGTTTTGTGAAGGATAGAAAGGCATTCTGTAAAAACAGTTCACTCCCCATTTAGGAAACTTGTTCCCAGTCAGCTCTTACTGTTGAAGCAAAGACTTAATCCTGATTTGTATTCTTTAAACTTTCACTCAGTGTAGTGTCTAAATTCTTCCAAACAGAAAGGTTCGCTTTCCTGGCATGACTAGATTCTCTTATGACCAAGAAACAAGGAATTATTTTCCTCTTTGGCGATTCATGTTTACAGACTATTTATAGCACCTATACACACTATTTGAGAAGCCTAATTTTTTTAAAAAAAATGTATTTCTACAAAGGGTTGCTATGATAAAGTTAGGAAATCCTGCTCTAAAATTGATCTTGGTATTTTTTCAAGCAGGAATGAAACTTACTTGTATATGTTTGGGCTTTGTATTTAAAATGAGCAAGGGACTTAAGTGTGATGAATACATATTACTTTTTCTAGAGTATAATCAATGAAGACAATTGGAGAATTTCTTTCTATAACTTCCATGGGCTTTAGATCAGGCCTCTAGAATAGATCAGTAGTTACATACAGACAACATATTTTCAATAACAATTGATCTTCATAAAGTGTTGCCATACATAATATATAAGCTATGGTCAAAATTTCCAAATATGGGAACTGAAATTTAGGCATCTATAGAAATGCAGCCTCACTTACCTCAACTTACTTCAATACAATCTGTAGTTCAGGGGTTCTCAAACTGGGGGTCGGGACCTCTCAGGGGGTCGCAAGGTTATTACATGAGGGTCACGAGCCGTCAACCTCCACCCCAAACCTCGCATTGCCTCCAACTTTTATAATGGTGTTAAATAAAAGTCACCTGCTTGTCAAAGGTGCTGATCAGCTACAGCAGTGATTCTCAAAGTTTTGTACTAGTGACCCATTTCACATAGCAAGCCTCTGAGTGCGACCCCCCTCTTATAAATTAAAGACACTTTTTTACATATTTAAGGGGCTACATTTAGGCACCCATGTTTGGAATCTTTGGTCAAATATTCTCTAGTTATTATTGTGGTATATGCTGGGCCCCATAATATGGGTTTATATTGAACCTGAGGACACTGACCACATTGTAGAATTTTGTGGGCTGCACATTGACTATCCTAGAAACTTTCTCTAATGTCTCCTTTTCTTGCATATGTTTAAATATAAAGGGCTCCATGATCTCACCCATTTCATCAAGTGAAGGGCAGGAAAACTGACGGATTCATGGCATGCTCTTTTCTGCTGCTATGCACCCCTTTCTCCCTCCCCCCCCCCCAAAAAAAAGATGTTGTGGGAGCCTCTTCACTAACGCTGTTTGCAGCGGGGTTCTTCAAGGGGGCTGAAGAATAATTCTTTAATAAGATTTAAATACTTATTTTGAAGTTCTTTAAAGCAACAGACACAGAGAACCACCAGCCTAGCAGTAACACGGAAGAATAGAATGTCCCAAAAATAGTATAAATTAATTGAAATCAACGGGGCAGATACAGCTCAGGTCCTATGCCACATTATACAGTGTTTTTCCACTTTCAAAGCACCTAAAATCATGAATGAGTTATCATATTGTTATGTGAGAAGGTGTTAATGGCTGCCATCAAGTGTTTCTTTGATCTGTGGGCAATAAATGACCTCATTAAAGCTAATGGGAGTGCTAGCTATCCTTCATTCAAGCTAAATGGAAGAAATAAATAAGCTCCTTTATGGAATAAGATAGCTGAAATAACAGAAGCCACTGCCCAAGGCACTGGGTCTCATGGAAAGAGAACTAACTCAGGGAGAATAAGAGGGTTTTCTCTGAGGAAACAATGAAAATGCAAGGGATGGAGCCTAGATTGCTTGCAGCTTTGTGTATCTGTGTGGGTGTCCAAATCAACAGCAACAAAAAAGTGAGAGACAGTGAGGATGATAGGTTTCAGAGTAGCAGCCGTGTTAGTCTGTATCCTCAAAAATAACAGGAGTACTTGTGGCACCTTAGAGACTAACAAATTTATTAGAGCATAAGCTTTCGTGGGCTACAACCCATCCGAAGAAGTGGGTTGTAGCCCACGAAAGCTTATGCTCTAATAAATTTGTTAGTCTCTAAGGTGCCACAAGTACTCCTGTTATTAGTGAGGATGATGTCAGCAGATGGTGAGAGAAGCAGTCATGAGTGAGGCCATGAGAGGGAGCAGTGGAGACAGTTCCCTGGAGCACAGAACTGACTGGAAAAGCAGGATTTCTGAGCAAAGAAAATAGCTTCAGTTTGTTCCTACGTTGTTCAGGGAAACAGGACTTTGTGGGTATATCTACACTGCAATGTAAGCCCAGATTTCGAACTCAAGCTCAAGCCTAACCTCCTTTCCACACAAATCACACTAACCCAGGACTCTCAGGGTCCCAGCACCCCATAGGGGTAGAGGGTCTGAGCCTGAGTCAAGCTAGGACCCAGGGCTCAAGTTCTGTTGCTTTGCAGCGTAAATGCAGCTCCACTGGACTCATACCCTGAGAGTCCACCAAAAGTATCCCACAATCCTACGGACTGACTGTTTTTTGTCCTGTGGACAGTCAAGTTTGATGGACAGCCAAGTTTTTCCACATTCTACCATGAATAAAGAGCTAGAGCAGCCACGTTTCAAAATTAGGAAGTTAGGAAGTCTGGTATGTGGTTGATTGGACTCAGGTCTGTATACGGAAGCGTGGATGCAGGCCCAGGTTATAAAATTCTTAACCTATAGTTGACAATCCGTATAAACGCTCAAGACCTGGGCTCTTTAATCCAGGGTCTGCTGACTTGAATTCCACTAACCCCAGGCTTACATTGCAGTGTAGACATACCCTGTGTGCATTCTGTGGCGCATTCCTGTTTATTTACAAAGAAATAGCTGAGTCACATACTCCGTTTGTCTCCTAATGGAAACAGCCTGACAAGGCCCCAAATATTGGCTAGCTGCCAAGGGGCAACAACCAACTATATTTTCATATTATACATGCTTGACTAGTATTTTATTACTATGCAGGTCAGCTAATCACTAAAAATACCTAATACTTGCATACACTTTTCATCCACAGCCCTCAAAACATTTTATGAATGTGGATATCATTAGCACCCTTTCACAACTAGAGGAATAGCCATATAGAAGTAGGTAAGGGACTTGGCTAAGTTCACATGAGTTTGACACAGTCAGGGCTAGAACCTAACTCCCCTGACTCCCAGTGTGGTCCCCTGTTGGTTGCACAATGTGTGTGAACTGAGTGCGTGTGAAGTGAATTTGAAACACGGGAATTCAGAACATGGCAGGAGCTCCAGATCTTGTAACTGTCACTTGACTTTAAGTTAAACCTGAGAGGCTCATATTCAGCCAAGAGGCTCTTTGAAGCCGCCGCTGCCATGAGAACCCATGCTATCTGAGGCAACTTTTCTTGCAAACATAGGATCAGAGATTTCTAAAACAACAGTGTTACTCCTGAGTGTTAGCAGCTTCAAGGTGAACACAAAGCAAAACATCCATCCCAACTAGAAACAAAAAATAGATAGATAACAAGTGCAGAGGAACATAGAAGCTAAAACGTGCATTAGATTCAACTCCAACCTCATACCCCTGCCTCCATAGTTACATACTTTAATGTGTTTGAATTGATAGCAGAAAATCCACTGGATTTTTTATTTGGGCTATTCTTAGGTTGAAAGCTTGTTTCCTAAATACTTTTTGCTGCTTCTCATGATTATGGAAACTAGAAAACACAGAGGAAAACAAAGGCACTCAGACAGTAGAATATAACAGCCAATAGCAGGTGCATTTCTATGCTGAATATTACAAGTGTACTAGCACAAGACCTCCATATTAAACAGGTAGAAAGTAAGATTTTAAGGAACATTGAATACTTAAGTTTTGCCACAGTTATCATGAGAACAAAAAGACCTGTGCCAAATAATTGAGCTTTCCCACAGTGCAGGGTCACCAGGATTAATATAGCCTTTAAAATCTTTCATTTCTCTTATATTTGATGGGGTACCCGAAGGTGTTGATATTAGGTTAAACTATAGCCTGACACTGACTCATTCAAGGTCTCTTAATGCCTGTCTTGGAACTGCCATATCTGGAGTACCTGCTGCTAATGCGTCATATGCTTTTCATTAGCACATCATGTCAGGACAACCTGACACTAGCAGACAAATGGATATTTTACATTGCAGTGTTGCCTTTTGCTTCTTAACTAATCAGCCATAACAGGAACGGAAATACAGAAAAAGCTCACAGTGGTTTGATGGGGTTTAAGCAGAATTTTTTTTTAAAGTTTAAAGTAAAGAGTAGCAGGTTTCTTTTTACTTTAAAGCCAAGAGGCTATAATAATTTATGTAAAACAAGCAAAGTAATGTACAATAATGCTTTACCTTCACAGAGCACCTAATATCAGAGGCTTTCAAAGCACTTTACAAACATTAATGAATTTAGCCTCACAATACTCTTATTAAATGGGTGTCAACTTGGTTTTACAAGCAGAGTAACTGAAAATGTGATTCTTAGTTTCTTTGTGCCTCAAAGGGCCTCAGTGATGACAGGCACAGAATTCTGGGGGCAAAGTTAGATGCTAAGGGCAAGATAGTCACTTACCCAAAGTCATGGCTAAAGGAGGGCCATAAGTTGCCCCATTATTCCCTCCATGGGGTACTTGTATTTCTGGTCACAGTGCGGTGGAAGGAGGGGAAAAGAAACCCCCCTCCAATGCAGGTATGGGGAGGGGGTGAACAGGAAATGGGAAAAGCTTTGACACTACCCCCAATATGCCAGCCAGCACAGCTGAGCTGGTGGGACAGGGGAAATAATCTGATCCTGGTTAATGGCTGCACAGATTACTTCCCCCTGGAACAAATAGAGAAGAACCAAGGAATGAATTGTGATTTGCTAGTCACAATTCATTCTCTGGTCTGCTCATGGGAGAGTGTAGCGATGTTCTGCCTTTTACTCTGGGCAGGTTGTAAAGTTGTATCTGGTCCTAATGACTAGCTTGAGGTTACAGAGAAGGCCTGTGGCAGATTCAAGATCTTCTGACTACCAGTCCTGTGTCCCAACCACATAACCATCTCCTAACTTCTTTTCCCTCTAAGGAAGATAACAGTGAGTGACAAAGGCATTGACAGCATTAACAATAAGTAAGTTTTCAACTGCATACAAAAATTTCCATGGGAGAAAGAAAAGGCACTTGAACAGCCCAAAGGTTTTCCTCCTACTGAATATCAAAAGCTTGCTACAAACAACGGAGGTGTGGGAGCTTCTCAAAGAATAGGTTGCAAAAAAAATTTTAATGGAAAGTATTAGGCAGTCTAAATACAGGGGTTTCTACAAGCTCTCCCTAGTGTGTTTTATATATAGTTCCTTTTTCTCATACAATGTCAATTCCCCCCAAAATAAAGTAAACAATATGCAACAAAAGAAAAAATTCTACTCAACCCTAGCCTGCAGGAAATCCTATTCAAACCTACTGGGCAAGGCTCCACTGTTGATGATGCATATGGATACCAACAACACTGCTTCATATGAAAACTTCACAGATTACAGATGACTTCAGAGAGTGCTGAAGGAGCTGAATGTTCAAGTGATCTTGGACTCCTTCCTGTCCCGGGAGCAAAGAAAGACAGAAGATACCTAGCCAGCTTGCAGTAAGTGGTGTAAAGTATGGGGTTTTGGTTTTGTGAACTTTGAGCCATCTTCTGTCAGGAGAGAAGAGAGTATAGTTTGGATGGCCTCCATCTCAGTAGAATAGGCACCAATCTTTTAAGGAAAAGGGTGGCTAGAGAAGTCAGGTTAGCATTAAACAAACAACAATAGGGGAGTGGTGAAAGAACAATTGAGCATTCACTTATCACAAAATAAAGATGCTAAGGACAAAATTAATCAAGGCACCATGAGATTTGAAATCAAGAAATTCTTTAATTGGCTGTACACCAATGTTATGAGCCTGATTAATAAACAAGAGGAATTGAAATTGTTCACTTACAAATATAAATTCAACCTAGCTGGTATTACTGAAACCTGGTGGGAGATTTGTATGACTGGAATGATAAAAACTTGTTATAGCCCATTTGGGAAGGATTGAGCAGGCAAAAGGGGAGGGGAGGGTGGCACTGTTCGTAAAAAATGTCATTACCTGTTTCCAAGTCGCGGATAATTCAGAAGCAAATTATCTTGCATGCTTATGGATCAATGTCCTAACAGATAACGTGGAAGATGGGGTACTAGTGGGTATCTGCTACAGATCACCAAATCACCTTAATGAACCATCTGACTTAAGCACCTATGTATAATGGCAGGGAGAAATGTTTTGTCATGAGGGACTTCAATTTGCATGACACATGCTGGAGGTCTGATGCTGACAGTACTAAAACGGTCCTTAGAATTTCTAAACATTATAGATGACATTTTCCTAACTCAAAAAAGGTTGCATCCAACACAGGAATTCTATATTAGTCCTCACCTTGTCAGATAAAGAGGAATTGATCACAGCAGTAAAAGTTAGTGGTTGCTTAGGTGAAAGTGATCATTAACTTGATTACATTTGTAATCAATTTCACAAAGCTAAAAATAAGTATGAGCCAAATCAGTTGAGAGAAAGAATTTAAACTGAAAAGTTTGAATGATAATTGGGAAATGTTTAAGACCATTTTACTAACTACCCCAAAACCCACAATTAAGAATTACACTACACTGAATGGGGGGGAAAACAGCCTAGTTAAGAGAGGAAGTGAAGGCAGCTATAAAAAATAAAATAAAATAAATAGTAAAAAGGGGAAATTGATAGCAATTAATATCAATCAGAAGCTAGAAATTGTACAAAATGGATAAGCCAAGCAAAAAGATTCAAGAAAATCTATGGCAAGCAGAGTTAAGGACAATAAGAAGGAGATTTTTAAAGTATATCAACAACAAAATGCATTGGTCCTTTTCTAGAGGGAACTGATACAGTTGATGATGATGATGAAGAAAAGGCAGAAGTGTTGAACTTACATCCAAGTGTTTTAAAAGAGCTGCCTCTGGCCCATTAGTTCTGATTTTTAATAAATCTTGGGACACTGGAGAAATTCCAGAGGACTGAAAAAAAGCTAATATTGTGACAATATTTTCAAAGGATAAACAGATTACACAACTAATTATAGGCCTCTCTGCCTGATATTGATCCTGGGCAAAAAAATAATGTAATGGCTGATACAGGCCTCTATTACTAAAGAATAAAGGAAGGTTAACATAATTAACAGCAATCAACAAGGGCATATAGAAAATAGATCCTGCCAAACTTATTTTTTTTAATATTACAAGTTTAGTTGATAAAGGTAAGAATGGTGATGTGATATACTTCTGTAAGGCATTTGACTTGCTACTGCATGACATTTTCATTAAAAAACTAGAATGATGTAAAATTAACCTGGCACACATTGAATGGATTAAAAGCTGGCTAACTGATAGGTCTCAAAATGTAATTGTAAACAGGGAACCATCATTGAGCAGGTGTGTTTCTAGTGGAATCCCACACAAATCAGCTCTTGGCCATGTGCAATTTAATATTTTAATCAATGTCTTGAAGAAAATATTAAATCTCTCCTGATACAATTTTCAGATGGTCAAGATGGGGGAAGTGATAAATAATGAAAAGGACAGGTCACTGACAGAGCAATCTGGATCACGTGGTAAACTGCATGCAAACAAGCAATATACATGTCAATACAGCCAAATGTAAGACCATACACATCTATAGGAACAAAGAGGTACTTGCAGAATGGGGAACTCTATCCTGAGAAGCAGTGATTGTGAAAAGGGCTGTTTTTTTGCAGGCAATAAAGAAGTGAGTCTTGAAAATTTTCTCGGGGAGGTTGTTTCATGAATATGCGGTAACATGGAATGAAGTGGGGAGATGTTTGTGACAGAAGCAGACAAAAGGGAATTCAAGGCTGGCATCACAGCCAGCATGGAAGGTTTGAAAAGGCAGAATCCTCAGCTGGTTATTTCCCAATTCTCTATAAGCTGGAGTAGCCCTGGAGATTCAGCACATCAGTTTACTCTTATGAGTAGAAGACAAACTCAAGGAGAGACATTTAATGCCAAGGAAAAGTTTTTACTTTCCAAAAAGTTCTCCAACAATAGAGAACAGTTTTCCTTATGGGAAAACTGTCAATGTATGAGACACTCATGTAGTCTATGGATCACTGGTATTATAGTTCAACCTATACCAGGGGTCGGCAACCTCTGGCACATGGCTCGCCAGGGTAAGCACCCTGGCGGGCCGGGCCAGTTTATTTACCTGCTGACGCGGCAGGTTCAGCCAATCGCAGCCCCCACTGGCCACGGTTCGCTGTCCCAGGCCAATAGGGGCGGCGGGAAGCCGTGGCCAGCACATCCCTCATCACTTCCCGCCGCCCCTATTGGCCTGGGATGGCGAACCGCGGCCAGTGGGGGCCACGATCGGCCGAACCTGATGCGTCAACAGGTAAATAAACTGGCCCGGCCCGCCAGGGTGCTTACCCTGGCGAGCCGTGTGCCAGAGGTTGCCGACCCCTGACCTATACCTTTCTATTACTTGTTAATTAATGATGTAATAGACCATGATGAATTCTAGAGAACCTAATTTGTTCTTTATTGCTAGGGAACAGTCTCTCTTTCTCCCCCTCTCTACTTTCCTTTAACCCCTCATGTTTGCCTCTTCCATGTGCCATTATTGCATATATCCAGCACCCCACAAGCAGCACCTACTCTTTTACAACACTTAATCTGTCCTTCCACTTTCCTTTTAGCTTTTATTGCAAGTTGAACATTGTGTATGTGCTTTTTCTTATTTTATTTTTTAAGTCAAAAATGAAGTGATTCATGTTTAGGTGAAATTCCCAAGTTTAATGCATCAGCAGGACATAGCATCACACCAGCATATTATCTTAACTATAAAACACAACATACTGTCTTGTTCCATTTCAATTTAACCACAAAAACAGATTTACAATGCTAAGAGAAAGTTGAACCTTTGAGTGTTTTGGTGCTACCCATGCATTGAAGCAAGTAATAGCCTTTTCAATACCTTTCATCAGAAAGAATACTGACTGCTCCAGGGAATTAACCCTCCTAATGCATTCAGAAGCTATACTTGCAAATTCTGGGTCAGACGGCTATTATATGAAAGAATTTGGGATAGTGCAAGACAGATAAGAAGAACAAACATTGATATCTCCACATGGGCTTCACACATTAGTAAGCCATATCTTGCTTTTATGGTTGTGAGTTCAGATATATCCCACTTGGGGGTTAAAATTCATTATGAGATTTACTGTGAATTTCCAAATGTGTGTGACACTTAAGTTTGTTCTTTCTTCTGATAAAGAAAGCAGTTACCCTTGAAGTTCAGGCTGAATGGGATTTGAAAGGCTGGTGCTATAGAATGAAGCCTAAATAAAGGGATGGGATAGTAAAACTTGACTGTATGATATTGGAATCTAATGCTTATTCATCGTAAGACAAAACATCTGTTACTTACTCAATTCTTTATCTATACCTCTTGGACTGCCACATAAAAGGATGAAACACTTCCTCCTCTTTATGCCCAGCTATACAATAGAAGACGTCCTAGTTTAAAATAGAACAGAGAATAAACCAAGAGGGCTGGGAGAGTGATAGTATTACAGTCCATCACCTTTAAGGCAAACATCCTGCTTTTTTATTAATGTAGTTCACGGACATACTAAAACACATTTCCAGGTCCCTGATCATAGCATTCAAAAGACACCTACTGTCTTGAAATGCTTCTGTACATAGGTGGACTGCATTCACACATTTAAGATCTATCTGTCTTTCCTCTTCCTAATGTCTATTCCTGTTACTGTACTTTTCAGTAAACACTATTCTTTTTCTAATAGAGTTTATATAGAATTACTACTCTGATATGGATTATTTTGGGGCAGAGATTTTGGGCAACATTCCTTGAAATGCTATTTCATGTATACACATGTAATTAGCAGACTGAAGTCTTCAGGTATAATTTTTGGATGCTGCAGCTATTCTTCTATGTTGTTTCTATGCATCTAATTCAAAAGACTAACTAGTATAGAACCATGAGACAAAAATCAGTTTGTCTTCTTTTTCTAATATGACAAAGTGTGTGTGCGCGCACACACACACACACACACACACACACACACACACACACACACACACACACACACACACACACACACTCCTTAAATGCATCCCACACTCTGAAGCTACAGTTGGTTTGTGTGCCACCTTGGTATCTTCCATGGGACAGACATGGGGATTCTGCTATCACTCATTTCTTTGCCAAGTCCTTCACCCCCTTTAATGGATGCCTTCTAGAGCTAGTCAGGAATTTTTTTACTAACCAGTTTTTCAATAGAAAACGCCAATTTGTCAAAATTTTTCACAGGAGCGTACCAGTTTCATTGAAACTTTCCTTGGGAAATGTTTCTGATGTACAGGATAGACTTTCTGGTCAAACCCAGTAAGAGAGCCCCACATAAAAATAGCCACTAGCCTAATTATTATGGCACTCATTGAAGATGCCTCAGACTCAGGTTCAAATCCCTGGTCTGAAGCAGGCAAGACTACAATAAAAAGCAGGCTATTGGCTGTTTGGAGGTGGTCTCTATCTTTTTTTGCTCCACCCTGATGTAGAATGAGAAAGTTTTGGCAGGATGGAAAAAGCCTTTCTCCATCCAGTTCTAGTACCTTTTCTCTATCTCCCAGTTCTTCCAAAGGAAGTGGCATCCCTTCTTTTTCATCACTTCTTGGTCCTCAGTAGCCAGAAATAAGTCAAGGTTGAGAACCAAGGTAAATGGTGATGACACACTGCAGGAGAAGGAGGGGAATTTATTTTTTCTTATACAAGCAATTGCTGAAAATATTTTGTACTGTCATTAAGACTTTTCTTTTGACCAAACAAGCCAAATATCAGCAGCCTAAGAAATGTTAACACTCAGATACATACTCCAAGCCACTGAGAACTTGAATGTCAAACAGGGGAATTCAAAGGAATGAGCATAATGCTTAGCAAGCCTGCTATTCATGCTAAAGGTGGAGGAGGACCACTACATACAAAAATAGGAAACCTGGTGGCCTGCACTTTGACAAGTGCTAGAGAGAGAAAGAGGAGGAACAATTATGTTGATGTAAGCATGTACTCACTCTTCCCTTTGTTTTTTCTCAACACATCACTGAGTCACAGTGGAGCATGGAATCTTGCATTTCCACCATTCATGAGGTACCTGTTATTTAGCTAGATAGAAAACTGTCAATTTGGCACATTTCATGAGTGCTAAATTAACTTTTAAACCCCTGCCCTGGAACCCTAGGCCTATGAAGAGCCTTATTCTGTCTTCTTATAAAAAAATTTTATGAGACCCTTCAGGAGTAACCCCATTCATCAGACTTGGTTGGTCTACTTGCCACATGGCCTGAGTGTGCAGGTTGTGTGGGAGGGATAACTAAGTTTGATATCCCTGTTGGTAGGCCACTGTGTTCATGAGGCATCCATTTAACCTGAGAAAGGCCATTAGTGGATTTATTTGCAAAAAGTTGAAGATCTCTGTCAGTGGTGCTAAAGACTCCTCTTTCCTGGAATAAAATGAATGTAGATTTAGAATTAACGAGCTGTGGTAACCCTTACAGTTTCCAAAAGAGCACAATGGGTGAAACTTCACCCCATGATGAGACTCCAAGATAGCTAGGGATGAATCAGGCCCTGGGTATTCTGTTAATTCAGATTTGTATTACACATTACTCAAGCCAAAGATTGGACTATCCAAGTTTTATAGAATGTAGGTTTAAAGATTTCTAGTTATGGTGCATTCAAAGTGTTGGCTTTACCCTTTAAAGCCCAACACAGTCTGAGGCCTAGTTATCTGAGAGCTCAAATTTCTCCTCTGATCAGATAGCCATGCTTGCATTCAGAGGAGATTCACAAGCTGGAGCTTTCTAGCTATGAAAGGGAGGAAGCTGCAGATAGGGCATGTCCCTTCAAGACCCCCTAGACACAGGAGTTCACCCTTCCCTCCTCATGGTGTATTGGGGGTTAGTTATTGGGAGATTAGTTATTTATATTGATAGCATGTAGTCTTATTTGATATATGGAGTAATGATTTGAGACAGTTTTAATTGTTGTCAGAGTGCCTAGAGTACAGAATTGATGTCCATTAGTTGGAATAACACCTTTTTAATCATACAATCATAGAAATGTAGGGCTGGAAGGGATCTCAAGAGGTCATCTCGTCCAGTCCCTCATGCTGAGACAGGATTAAGAACAAAGAAATGATAAAGTGTATACTGAGCCAATGCGACTGTAGATACATATCGCAATTCATAGTTACTATTGTGGTGGAGATAGATGGATGGATGAATACTTTAGGCTTTCTTCTACAAGCTCTCATGTAGCATGGTGAGGACTCTGGATAGGAGATTGTAACGGGGCGGATCAGCCCCGCACTGGTACAGCAGGGATTAATCCTTCTCTCCTAGCAGAGGAAGCCACGTCCCTGAGGCTCTGCCGGGCATGTTTAAACCTGGAAGTCAGGTTTAAAAGCCTGCAGAGCTGCTCAGTCAGGGTGGACCACCGGAAGGGAAGGAGGCTTGTCGCTCTCTCCAACAGAAGAGAGGCTTGCACCCCAAGACACAGAGGCCAGACACACCCAGCCACGCTGCAGAGGGGAAGCCAAGGATGCCGCGGACCTGGCTGAATCTGAGAATATGGTAGGAAGTGACCCAGAGAGTTCTTAAAGGGGAATGGTGCTGAGACCATTCAGGCTGGTGTGTTTCAGGAGGATCCCCAATGGACCACAGGTGAGGAAAACTTGCCACTAACAGGGCCCTGGGTAGGGACCTGGTGGAGTGGGCAGGCCTGGGTCCCCCTACCTGGGCCACCCTCCTTTGAGAGGAGCTGGCCCCACACAGTGAGTTATGTGGACTCTGGCCGCTAGGCCACATTACCCCACTAGGGGAGAGGAATTAGGTGGACTCTGGCCATTGGGCCGCACTGCCCTATGGGCACATTGTATGGACCCTGGCTGCTAGGCTACGCTACCCCAATCGGCAAGGGAAAGTAGATGGACTCAGGCCATTGGACCACTCTGTGCAAACTACAGAAGGGTTTAGAACATGGACTTGGGTGTAGAGAAGCTGTGCTACCTCTTGCCTACGCTCTTCACATGGGTCAGAGCTCAGGAATGTGAATGGAGACTGGCCATCCTTGGTATAATGCTGCTGAGTGTGTGTGTACAACTCACTGAAATGAGTAGGCATGGCTGAGAATAGAAGTGCAACCAGTGCTGGATTGTTCCATCACTGATCTCCCAGAATGGTGTGTAGCTCCACACAAACCTGACCTTCGCTCTATACCACAAAGGTATCTCCTATAGCACAGTACAGACATCTTCGTGCTATTTTTGCAGCTTTCCAAAGACCCTAAATGCTGTCTGCTGTTATCAATTTGGATACTGTCTCTTCGGTGTGCCTTCACATGTAGCATCTAATCCATAAATATAATTTAAACCTAAACATGAATTATCTGATGTGACACAAATACGGTGACATACTTCACCAAACTTTGTGCTTAAAGATAATGCATGTTTTAAATGGGAAAGGGTCTCATTTCCATTTGGGGTGGAGAAGTAGAAGTCTGAATAAAGTAAATTAAAGCACAGAGAGCACACAATATGCAGCGAATCATAAATAGAACAATAATAAAGACAGATCAATGGATCACTTTTCTCTGTTCTGAAATACCACTTCATGACCTTTTCCATACATTAGCTACTCCTCCATTTCTTATATACACTTTTCATTAAATATTTTGTTTTCCTCTTTAACCCATTAGTAACTCCTGATTTGTCCCCCTTAGATTTGCATGGCTTTCCATCGTACAGTACATTTTAGGTATTTCTAAACAGCAGCAGATGAGCAAAGCTCACAACAAGAGAGAAAGAGGATCAAAGTAGTTCAGCAACAGGCTAGTACTTTCTAGCCTATTTTATTTACCGAGGATTTAGCTGTTTGTCATTTTCTGCTGTGCTATAGACCATGCAAACAAAGGCTTTAAAGTTCAAATGCACAAATTTGGCCACAGCTGCAAATAACAAATCGACTAGTCTTAGCAATGAAATGTTAATTGGTGTCTGAGCAATTCACTTCACAGTACAAGAACCTACAACACTTAATCTTTGCCAAATTAGAAAGTTTTAGCAGATGTGTATATCAAAAGAATGAGTATATAGGGCCATTTTCATACATAACATGAAATCAGAGAGTCAACAGTTTTGCTTGCAATTAGGGAAAGTGTAAAACTACCTACCTGAGGCTGGTATATAGCCCCCTCTTAGGCATGGACCCAACAGTAATCTAGGACAACAAGAAATTGATAGTTTCACATTCCTTTTATAGAGATGAGGGAGATAGAGCAATAATGGGAAAGGCTATATGGGTCTTGTCAGCTCTTCAGAAAGCTTGACCTAAGTTCTCCATCAAGAGAACTAGATTCTGAAACAGACCAGTATAACAGACTAAAAATTCTGCAGCAGTTTCAGATTTTTTTAAAAATGGAAGTTTTTTTTTTAATTCAATCTGAAAATGAGCACAAATCAGCACATAATTCCTACTGTTATTTATTTTAGTAATAAACTGACTTTTATGCTGCCCCTAGACTTCTAACTTTCACTGGGGAGCCAAATTTTGTACTGCAAGCATATAACCATAACACATTCCAGGTACCTTGTGGTTTTGCCTATTGGATAGGGCAGAGTTGGGACTGTGGCATTAGAAGAGGTATAAAGGGCAAATTTGGGATTGTGGGAAAAGCACCTTAGCTGGATGCTTTTGATAAAACAAGCAGCTATTAAATAGTTAACAGTGTTGACACATAGCATCATCATTAAATTTCAAAATTAACAGGAGATAAATGGGGCACACCACAACACTCAAAGCTGTTGTTTCTGGCCCTCAACAGATATCACTGCATTCATTTCCAATTTAGAAGATCATCTTCATAACCACAAGGGCTGGAAACTTTTTTAAAAATAATGGCTTAAATTCTGGAGCACAATTCAATGGCCAAAGAAGGATTCAGAGCAAATCACTTAGCCAGAGAATATACAGAACCCTGATCATAACTACCAGTGACTGATCAAGTTCTTACCCTGAGTCAGAGCACACAGTCCCTGAGCAAGTCTTTCCTGGAACTTGACAACCCAAAAAACAATAAAGCAAAATAAACCAGGGTCTAAATGTCCCTGAGCGGGTTTATCCTGGGGGCTTTCTTAGAGTTACAGACACACGCTTTCCCCACCCCCAGCAAACCCACACTTAGCTCCTTATATAGCCCAGATGGAGTTAACAAGCAGTGCCTGGCACAGTGAGTCAGCAGAAATTCAGCCAGCTTTATAAAGGTTTCTAAGGCCCCCCGCTAATGGCTTAGTAGAAGAGCTCTGCCATCGAGTCACACTACCTCAAATAGAGGTGCCTGACAAACACTATCAACATGAGAGTAAAGAGAAAAAATTACTAGTCATTTGCTGCACTTCTGCAAAAAAAAATTTTTTTTAATTCTTCAGTAACTTGTTTTATAGGGAACTATTGAACCCCTTGAAGTTCCTGAAAAAGCAAATCATTGTTAGAAATAGTAAAGTCATTGTCTGTATTTTTTGTTCTGCTTATGGTTGTATGTAGACCTGAGTGAACTGGATTGTTTAAAGTAAGAACTTCCTTGAACCCAGGCCCATCCCTCAAATTACACAGAATTTTTGGAAGGTTTGAAGATGTTACAGAGGTGTCAGGGACCAGACAAGCTAGGACAGGGATCGGCAACCTTTGGCACTTGGCTCGCCAGGGTAAGCACCCTGGCAGGCCGGGCCGGTTTGTTTACCTGCCGCGTCCACAGGTTCGGCCAATCGTGGCTCCCACTGGCCGTGATTCACCGCTCCAGGTCTATGGAGGCGGCGGGAAGTGGCGGCCAGCACCTCCCTCAGCCCGCGCCGCTTCCCGCAGCCCCCATTGGCCTGGGACGGCAAACCGCAGCCAGTGGGAGCTGTGATTGGCCGAACCTGCAGACACGGCAGGTAAACAAACCGGCCCGGCCCACCAGGGGCTTTCCCTGAACAAGTGGCGGCCCTAGTTTCAGAACCACTGATCTATACAACCACGGATCTATGCAACAGAACTGTCCACTGCCTTACTGAGCAGTGCCATGAATATAGCCAAGCACCTCAACCCCTGACAATGTCCTGGCTTCCCACCTCTTAACCGTGTACCTCACTCCAAAACCCATGCATATTGACCAGGGCCACCCACACCTGCCAGACGGTAAAAAGAACCAATGCTAAACTTTGGGTCTGTGTCTGTATTGGCCTTAAGATGCCCTGAAAAGTTCAGACCAGCTTCAGGGTCATGAAATGCTAAGCCCAACCCCAATAAGTGGGTCTGAGCTGGGCAGATCCCTTTCCCACTCCAGAAACCATTCATTTTCACGTGCCTCTGTTGGGATGGCAGCAACTGTGAATCCATCCATCCTTGATGCACTTCTGACTGCAATTGCAGCTCCTAGTCTCGATGAGCCCAGCATAGAATCATAGAAGATTAGGGTTGGAAGAGACCTCAGGAGGTCATCTAGTTCGACCCCCTGCTCAAAGCAGGACCAACACCAACTAAATCATCCCAGCCAGGGCTTTGTCAAACCGGGCCTTAAAAACCTCTAAGGATGGAGATTCCACCACCTCCCTAGGTAACCCATTCCAGTGCTTCACCACCTTCCTAGTGAAATAGTGTTTCCTAATATCCAACCAAGACCTTCCACACTGCAACTTGAGACCATTGCTCCTTGTTCTGTCATCTGCCACCACTGAGAACAGCCAAGCTCCATCCTCTTTGGAACCCCCCTTGAGGGAGTTCAAGGCTGCTATCAAATCCCCCCTCACTCTTATCTTCTGCAGACTAAACAAGCCCCAGCCCCCTATTCATTTTTGTTGCCCTTCACTGGACTCTCTCTAATTTGTCGACATCCTTTCTATATGGGGTGCCAAAACTGGACGTAATACTCCAGATGTGGCCTCACCTGTGCCGAATAGAGGGAAATAATCACTTCCCTTGATCTGCTGGCAATGCTCCTATTAATGCAGCCAATGTGCCGTTAGCCTTCTTGGCAATGAGGGCACACTGCTGACTCATATCCAGCTTCTCATCCACTGTAATTCCCAGGTCCTTTTCTGCAGAACTGCCACTTAGCTAATCAGTCCCCAGCCTGTAGCAGTGCAGTAGCCTTAGCCCTTCATGTTGATGGATTTCATCATGGAGCTACCGTCCTCTCAGGGGTACATCGCAATTCTAGTGGAAGTCGATCACCTGATGAAGATGGCCTATTTTATACTGTGTCATAGTCTCCACACCACCCAGGAAACAGCCCATCTATTCAAAGACAGTGTCTTTCACTTTCATGGATTGTCCACAAGCATAGTATCTGGCCAGTTCATTGCTCACTTTTGGCACGAAATTCTGCACTTCCTGAGCATTGAATCTAGAACCTTGGTTGCTTTCTGTCTGCCTAATTGTTCGTATTAGATAGTGTCAATCAGGTCTTGGATCATTACCTACACCGCTTTCCAAATTACCACCAGGATGACTGGCTGGCACTCATTCCCCATGCAGAATTTGCCTACAATTTGTCTGCTACTCCCCTCCTATCTCCCCTTCTTTTGGTTAGGCTTAACAAGCCAAGTTCTTTGAGTCTCCTCTCATAAGGTAGATTTTCCATTCCTCTGATCATCCTAGTAGCCCTTCTCTTCACCTGTTCCAGTCTGAATTCCTCTTTCTTAAACATGAAAGACCATAATTGCACACAGTATTCCAGATGAGGTCTCACCAGTGCCTTATATAATGGCACTAACACTTCCCTATTTCTACCGGAAATACCTCGCCTGATGCATTTTAGGACAGCATTAGCCTTTTTCACGGCCACATCACATTGATGGCTCATAGTCATCCTGTGATCAACCAGTGCACCCAGGTCTTTCTCCTCCTCTGTCGTTTCCCACTGATAAGTCCCCAGCTTATCGCAAAAATTCTTGTTGTTAGTCCCTAAATGTATGACCTTGCACTTTGCACTATTAAATTTCATCCCATTTCTATTACTTTGCTTTACAAGGTCATCCAGATCTTCTTGTATGATATTCCAGTCTTTCTCCATATTGGCTATCCCTCCCAACTTTGTGTCATCCACAAATTTTCTTAGTGCCCCACTCACTTTTTTGTGCCAAGATCACTAATAAAAATGTTAAATAAGATTGATCCTAGGACCAATCCCTGAAGAACTCCACTAGTAACATCCCTCCAGCCTGACAGTTCACCTTTCAGTATGACCTACTGTAGTCTCCCCTTTTAACCAGTTTGTTATCCACCTTTCAATTCCCATATTAATCCCCATCTTCTCCAATTTAACTAATTATTTCCCACGTGGAACTGCATCAAATGCCTTACTGACATCCAGGTAGACTAAATCTACTGCATTTCCTTTGTCTACAAAAATCAGTTATCTTCTCAAAGAAGGAGATCAGCTTGGTCTGGCATGATCTACCTTTTGTAAAACCATGTTGTATTTTATCCCAGTTACCATTCACTTCTATGTCCTTAACTGCTTTCACTTTCAAAATTTGTTCCAAGCCCTTCAGTACAATTGAGGTCAAACTAATGTTTGGCTGTCTGCCCAAAACCTATGATCTACCCATCCATCTACAAAGCTAGACCGCAGATATTTGGGAACAACTTAACCTGATAGCCTTTCTATTGCAGCTGCGAGAATCTCTCAAGGTCCACACCATGTTCCATGTCTCCCTCCTGAAACCTTTAGAGAATCCCTTCACACATTGCAGTACTCCTCCTCCCTGACAATAATTGTGCACGATCAAGCAATATGTGGTCCAGCAGATTCTGGACTCTACCTGGTCCAGGAAAGACTCCAATATCTGATTGAGTAGGAGGGATACGGCCAACAGGAGTGTTCATGGAAACTCATGGAACATATCCACCTGTGTGTCTTCCACCAAGTCTATCTTGAGAAATCCAGTCCAAAGTCTCCTGGGAGGTGACCCTGAAAAAAGGGGGGTTCTGTCAGGAACCTGCCCAACTGCTCGCCTGCTCCCTGAATAACCGCACTGCTAGGCAAATAATGAGCCCCAGCTGCACTGCCTCAGAACTCAGAGCAGCCACAGCCCCTCACTGGCTACTGCCTTAGCAGCCCCACTTATAAGCCTGGCCCCCAAAGCAGATCAGTGGCTGCTCAGGATGTATCCTCACAGCTGTACTTGTTCTTTTTCCAGTCCCAGCTTCCCTCCAGCTTCAGACTTCCATCTTTGGTCCCTGGCTCTGCCTCTGAGTTACAACTCTGGTTGACCCTCCAGTTCTGGCATTTGGCTTCTGTCTCCCCAGCACTGATCCATGGCTCTACCTCTGGCTTATGACACCAGTTTATCCCTGGCCCTAGCACATGGGTTCTCTCCCACCGGTATTGACCCTTGGCTCATTTCCTGGACTTTACCCACCCTGGATCCAGCTCTAACCAGTAGGGCTGACCACCCCTGGCCTGGTCAGCTACAGTGGGTAAAATAACTTGCTGCAGTGATGGGCCCTATCAGGCCAGCCTGATGGGTGAGCCCTTAGCACTAATTTAGCAGGTAAATCTCATCCCACAGTGAGGGTCCTATCATTGTCAGGGAGAAGCCAGGCATTCTGCCTCCTCCCCATAGGCATAATCTACTACCCACTGAAATCAGTGGGAGTTTATTATTGATTTCAAAGTGTACTGATCCGTCCCTGCATTCTCACGTCTCTCCCATCCCACACCTGTGCAGTAAGACTCAATTGGTCAATTGACTGCTTTGACAGCTTTCAGATAAAAGGTTGTGTTGTCTTTTGCTCATCACACAACAAAATAAATATGAAGATATCACAGGGGCACAGCTGGGCCCCAAATTTACTAAATACACACAAATGGGTGGGCCTAGCTACATACATACTGCTTCTCAGAATGGTTTTAGGCAGATTCTACAACACAGAACACGAGTGCTACTACTGGGCTCACAAATCATTTAATGGGATAATATCCTATTCACTACCCAAGGAACTAAACTTGTATTTGTATGGCCCATGTTGTGCAATAATTAGACAACAGTGAAACTCTTTAATATACTTGCATTGACTACATAACAACTCATTATGATTCTTTTCCACCTCAGTGGAAGAACAGTGACACTTGCACTGAAACTATCAGATACTCCAGACTCGTATCATTTCAATCGGAATGTGGATTTCATGACTGCCGAAGGTCATCAAGTCAAATACTGTGTCTGATTTTTAAAAGGGTTGGATAATTTTATGACCATTAATAACATTTGTGTTCTGCAAGCTAAGACAATGTAATCAAATGTCGTGCTTCAGAGTGCAGGCTTATTGCCACATAGGTCAGGAAGGAATTTTCTCCCGTGTACATCATTGCATAAAAAAGGAAAAATAAACTCATAAATATAGTTCATGAACTGTAATATTTAATGCAAGAAAACTTGGGGCTTTGTTTTAAAGTGTCCTCAATAGTTTAGGACTAAATAAAACAAAACAGATATACAGGACTAAATTGAACCCAGCAGCAAGCATTGCATAGTTCTCAATGAAGTGTGCTTGTACCAAATTTTCGATTGCTCATTAAGCCCCAAAGATTAAATTCCAAACCTGCTGGCACTCTACATAGTCTGTGTCTCATTTGAAACAAACTCATGGAACATTTCCCCACAAGACATGAATTTGAGGGGCGTGTAAGTATGAGGGCGGATATTTCCAACAAGAAAAGAAGAAAGGAATGAAAGAAAGGAAAGGAAATGGACAACAGTTAATATAAAATAGAGGGAAGGACAATTATTACATAGAAAATTACTGGACCTAAGCATGGGCCTGCTATCACCTTGACCATTCTGCTTATATGTTGTCCTTTATCTGTTTTTGTCCTTTTGGATCCTGATCCCACAAGTGGTCTGCTCTGCCATATTCAACATATTGCACAGAGCCTTAGACTGCAAACTCTGGAGAAAAAGGATCTTGTGTATGTCTGTGTTTATATAAAGAGGCTATGATTCTTGATTGGTGCCTCTGAACATTACTATAACAATAATAATAAATCTGTTTTTCTTAGAACTCCCACACTTTAACACTATCCCTCAACCCCATTTCATTCCCCTCTCCTTCCCACCTTCCCCAAGCATACATACACATAAATCTGTAGACTTGGAGAAATTAAAAACTGCTTCTACAGTGTCTTATCTGTTAAGGAGAAAGTATATTAATATCCATTACAAGCAAACTTCAGTCTTAAAAATCAGTAGCTGGGCCACCCAAGAAGAGAGAGACTGTTTGTGTTTTAAAAAACAAAGGGAATAAGAGAGGTGCACTTCACAGATGAGGCTAAAAACAGTTAATGTCCACTAGTTTGTTTAATCTGCCAAGTAGTAACTGAAGGACTTTCTGAAGCAAGGGTAGAAGAGGACACTAAGGAAGATGTTGTTGGTTAGAAAGGAAGTAAGCCTTATGCCTATCTCAGTGAGAGCTCAGTAACCGACAATGACTTAAAGTCTGATAGGTTGTCTACCCTAAAATATAGTGTGCAGATAAATGTTTTTGTTTACCTTTTAGGTTTAGCCCACAAGATCTTGAAGGTCACTAAGACAATGGAAACAAAACTTAATTAATCTTGATATGATGGGCACACTTTAAAAAAAAAAAAAAAAAACTAAAGTTTAGTACCTTTGATGTGTCTAGCTGTTTTGCTTTTTAATAGGCTTCAGAAATTCTGTAGGCTTAGGGAAAACAGATTTGCCTTTAAAACAGCAGCTAATTAATGGATTACCTTGTTGTGCTAAAAGGCTTTTAACGTGTTTGTTTTTAAAGGGCTTTGCTGTATTTAGAGAATGGGTCTTTTTGTTTTCATATAGAGGGAATTCTATTTGTTTAATAGATCTATTCTTCATCAGCTTCAATTTGTACTGTATATGTAGGAAAACTCAAAAGAACCCAGGATCGTATGGAGGAAAATGGCATGTATGCACATCTCTTTCCAGAGATAAGGTAGGCAAGGAAACTCTTGGATACTAACTTTGAAACAAGAATTTTATAAACATTTAAAAAACTATATAAAAATGTTAAAGAAATCAAAACATTTTTAACAATTGGGTGCCTTACTTGTTCAGTATCCTATCAACCATAACCCTACCTCACAGTGATATCAGCCTAAATCATTTTATTTTATTCAGGTTCCAATTTTTTTTTCCATTTATAGAAATGCTATAAAGGGGGTCTATCCACATATTCCAAGATCTCCTAAACATAACTTAAAATACAAAAGCAGCAATTTTAGATAACCCACCACAAATCCCCTTCTCTCTCATGTTGTTCCCCTCCTCTACAATTACAATTTCCATTCCTCCACATCCTAAACAAATTTCTCCCCTGCCTCTGAAACAAAGTTTAACTATAGATTAGGATAGTTTTAGGACATAGGACCTGTTCCATGACATTTACATTTACAGATGTAGGGCATGCTCTATATAAATATACCACATCTGAACACACAAGAGAAAACGTGCCACCAGCCAGCTTTGTTGCTGAAGATAAAAAGAAAAAGCCAAAAAAGAATATGAAAAAAGAGGATGAGGAAAAAAGAGAAATAGCAGAAGCTATATCACCTGCTTACATTCGACATTGTAATTAGAGTGGGTTGGATTACACATTATTAATTTTTCATATAAAAATGTAGGAAACCTCATCTGACTCTCTCAAACTCAAGAGACCAGCATCTCCATTGTTCTCTGAGGTCAAGAGAATGGCAAAGATGCATCATCAATATTTATAGCATCAAGTCTTTCATACTTAAGAGAATAAGGAATGTTCTTTTATGTTTTCTTTTAAATAGAAGATGAAATACCAGTGTAAAAGTTTCAAGCCTTCCCCAAAAGTTTCCTGAATCTTAGCATTTGGTTGCCTTTATTGTCACCCTTTCAGAGGTTAAATCAAAATTATCTATGAAAAGTTGCACTTTTGGAAGTAGCAGTGGAGTTAAAAATATATATAATGGAATGTATTGACTATAAAATGTTCCTGTCTATTAGGCTGAGAAGAATCGAAACTTTGTATGTGAGTGTTGTCAGTTAGTTGTGGCATTGGAAGATCAGACAGCAGAATTAGAGAGACAGGTGGATTCTTAGGAAGATCAATGAATATGACAGGTTAATAGATGACATACGGTTAGTGTCAAACACAAAGGGAGCAGTGACACCAGGAAAGGAGAACAAGCTGTGTGTGAGTTGCAAAATGAGTCCTTTGGAGGCACAGTGCAAAAAAAATAAAATGACATAAGGGGCAATGATCAGATAAGAAGAGGTATATATATATACTAAAGAGATGTTTGAAGTAACCGTCTCCAAGAGATTTCAGGCATTGAATGTCACTGAGGGTGAGTTAGAGGATGGGACTGTATAACTTAAGGAAAGAGAGTGAGGGAGCTGCAGAACTTAATAATAATAATAATTAATAATAGAGAAGTATTGATAGCAGAGGGCTCAGTGGTGCACTAGGTAGTCTTTTCTGTCAGATGAGCTGAGATTAAAGGAAGAAATAAGTCTACAACAGCTAAATATATTACTAAAAGGGTATATAGTAGTTAAGCCAGGAAACTGGGAGGCACCTGTTATATCTGTTGTGTATGTTGTGTAGTTATATAAGAGAGGCAACAGAATACATGAAGAGTGAGTCAGAAAACTGGAAACTAAGGTGGTGATGTAAGGCTTTATTTGATGTTATATGACCAAAGATTAGTAGAAGGATTTCAATTGTGGTTAGAAGGCTGACAATGACTGGATGGTTGGTTCCCACATACGGGGTATGTGTGTGTAAAGGTCACTGGAGTCATGAAATCTCCCATTAGCTTCAATGGACTTTGGATCCAACCCTTCAACTGGTGTTAAGAAGCAGCCTCAATTCCAAGTGTATAAACTTTTTCCTTGCTATACATCTCGATGGAGGAAAGGCAAAGCCAAAAATCAAACACACAAATGTTTCAGTGGAAACAATGAATGAGATTCTGGTTATGTCTACACTGCACGCCTCTTGCGACAGCTTGTAGGGTACATGTAGCTACACACTGCAGTGAAAAGCAGGTTATGCCCACACTTTGGCATGTAACTACCTGTGTCCGTGAAAGGCTCTGGCAGCAGGGAGCTCCCAAAGCCTTTCCCCACTGCTGGAGTCTTAAATAAATATATGGAGATATACCTATCTCATAGAACTGGAAGGGACCCTGAAAGGCCATCAAGTCCAGCCCCCTGCCTTCACTAGCAGGACCAAGTACAGATTTTGCCCCAGATCCCTAAGTAGCCCCCTCAAGGATTGAACTCACAACCCTGGGTTTAGCAGGCCAATGCTCAAACCACTGAGCTATCCCTAGTCCTTTAACTATAGTGGGTGTGAAGGGGTCCTTGGAGGTGCAACCTAGCACTGGGGTACTGCTGAGCCCTCTGTCCCTCTAACCTGGGCTTCCTCTCAAACTGGGTTGCTGTGACAAGCTGCAATCCTCCAGCAGATATTGCACTTACACAGACATTCACAGGCAGGGACTCACTCAGTTGAGTTACATGAATGCTTCTCTCAGCTACTCATGAACTAACAATAGAGAGACTCCAGCCAATTCTCTCCAGCTCCCCAACTGGCACCACAGAGCTGTACCATCCTGCCCTGGTCAAAAGCCTGACCAATGTAAGTTTATAACCCAGTCCGCCCCTCCCTTAATGTGGAGAAGACATGCACCAGCTTTGGTACCTGAGCTGAGGTTTCCCAAGCACTTCAAGCAAAACCCATTGTTTTAGATATAATACAAAACAGGTTTACTAACTACAGAAAGATAGATTGTAAGTGGTAGGCATAAAAGGATAGAGATGGTTATCAAAGAAAATAAAAATAAGCTCACAATCTAAATCTTAAACCTTATTCTACTCGGCAGTATTTAGGTCAAGCAATTTTATCACCCCACTGGATATTACAGTCCTTAATACACAGACTTTAGGGTCTCAATGCGTGGATGAGATGATGGTGTAGGGAGGAGGGGGTTAGATTTTTTAGGAACTGGGGAAACTTTTGGGAAAGGGGCAGCTTATATAGGAAGGATGGGCTCCACCTAAACCAAAATGGAAACAGATTGCTGGCACTTAAAATTAAAAAGGTCATAGAGCAGTTTTTAAACTAAGGGCTGGGGGAAAGCCGACAGGTGCAGAGGAGCATGTGGTTTGGACAGCGACATCCCTTCGGGGAGGATCTATTAATGGAGATTCTCTATGTCCTAGTAAGGAGGAGAGGATGGAAGATGATAAAATACAGGTAGGATCTGATGAGAAACAGTCAAATGGAAGGTTTCAGAGTAGCAGCCGTGTTAGTCTGTATCCGCAAAAAGAACAGGACTACTTGTGGCACCTTAGAGAAATGGAAAAAAGTCCCATTCAATTACATCATGTAATGGCAGATAGCTAAAAAGTGAAAAGTTTTTAAAATGCTTATATACGAATGACAGGAGTCTAAATTTGTATTAAATGAGGATATTGTTATAATAAGCATCACAGAAACTTGCCGGAATGAGGATAATTGATGGGACACAGTAATACTAGGGTACAAAATATATTGCAAGGACAGAACAGGTCGTGCTGGTGGGGGAGTGGCACTATATATGAAAGAAAGCATAGAATCTAATGAAGTAAAAATCTTAAATGAACCAAACTGTACCATAGTATCTCTATGGATAGTAATTCCACGCTCTAATAATAATAATATAGCAGTAGGGATATATTACCGACCACCTGACCAGGATGGTGATAGCGACTGTGAAATGCTCAGGGAGATTAGAGAGGCTATTAAAATAAAAAACTCAATAATAATGGGAGATTTCAACTATCCCCATATTGACTGGGTACATGTCATCTCAAGACAGGATGCAGAGAAAAAGTTTCTTGACACCTTAAATTACTGCTTCTTGGAGCAGATAGTCCTGGAACCCACAAGAGGACAGGCAATTCTGGATTAAGTCCTAAGTGGAGAACAGGATCTGGTCCAAGCAGTGAACATAGCTGGACTGCTTGGTAATAGTGACCAACCAGAAAAGGGAACTACACAAAAATGAGGAGGCTAGTTAAATAGAAATTAAAATGTTCAGCGCAAAAAGTGAAATCCCTGCAAGCTGCATGGAAACTTTTTAAAGACACCATAATAGAGGCTCAACTTAAATGTATACCCCAAATTAAACACATAGTAAGAGAACCGAAAAAGTGCCATGGTGGCTAAACAACAAAGTAAAACAAGCAGTGAGAGGCAAAAAGGCATCCTTTAAAAAGTGGAAGTTAAATCCTACTGAGGAAAATAGAAAGGAGCATAAACTCTCTGGTAAATGAAATGTAAAATATATAATTGGGAAGGCCAAAAAAGAATTTGAACAGCTAGCCAAAGATTCAAAAAGTAATAGCAAAAACATTTTTAAGTACATCAGAAGCAGTAAGCCTGCTAAACAACCAGTGGGGCCACTGGACGATTGAGATGCTAAAGGAGCACCCCTCAAGGATGATAAGGCCATTGCAGAGAAACTAAACAAATTCTTTGCATCAGTCTTCATGGGTGAACATGTGAGGGAGATTCCCAAACCTGAGCCATTCTTTTTAGGTGACAAATCTGAGGAACTGTCCCAAATTGAGGTGTCGTTAGAGGAGGTTTTGGAACAAATTGATAAACCAAACATTAATAAGTCACCAGGACCAGATGATATTCACCCAAGAGTTCTGAAGTAACTCAAATGTGAAATTGCAGAACTACTAACTAACTGCTAACTCTATCATTTAAATCAGCTTCTGTACCAAATGACTGAAGGATAGCTAATGTGATGCCAATTTTTAAAAAGGGCTCCAGAGGTGATCCCAGAACTTACAGGCTAGTAAGCCTGACATCAGTACCAGGCAAACTGGTTGAAACTATATTAAAGAACAAAATTGTCAGACACATAGTCAAACATAATTTGTTGGGGAAGAGTCAACATGGTTTTTGTAAAGGGAAATCATGCCTCACCAATCTACTAGAATTCTTTGAGGGGGTCAACAAGCATGTGGACAAGGGGGATTCAGTGGATATAGTGTACTTAGATTTTCAGAGGGACAATGTCCCTCACCAAAGCATCATAAGCAAAGTAAGCTGTCATGGGATAAGAGAGACGGTCCTTTCATGGATTGATAACCGGTTAAAAGATAGGAAACAAAGGATAGGAATAAATGGTCAGTTTTCAGAATGGAGAGAGGTAAATAGTGATGTCCCCCAGGGGTCTGTACTGGGACCAGTACTATTCAACATAATCATATATGATCTGGAAAAGGGGGTAAACAGTGAGATGGCAAAATTTGCAGATGATACAAAATTACTCAAGATAGTTAAGCCCCGGGCAGACTGCGAAGAGCTACAAAAGGATCTCTCAAAACTGGGTGACTGGGCAACAAAATGGCAGCTGAAATTCAATGTTGATAAATGCAAAGTAATGAGCATTGGAAAACATAATTCCAACTATACATATAAAATGATGGGGTTTAAATTAGCTGTTACTACTCAAGAAAGAGAAGTTGGAGTCATTGTGGATAGTTCTCTATAGACATCCACTCAACCTGCAGCGGCAGTCAAAAAAGCAAACAGAATGTTGGGAATCATTAAGAAAGGGATAGATAGTAAGACAGAAAATATCACATTGCCTCTATATAAATCCATGGTACTCCCATATCTTGAATACTGAGTACAGCTGTGGTCACTCCATCTCAAAAAAGATATATTGGAATTGGAATAGGTTCAGAAAAGGGCAACAAAAATGATTAGGGGTATGAAATAGCTTCCGTATGAAGAGAAATTAATAAGACTGGAACTTTTAAGCTTGGAAAACAGACGACTAAGGGGGGATATGATTGAGGTCCATAAAATCATGACTGGTGTGGAGAAAGTAAATAAGGAAGTGTGGTTTACTTCTTCTCATAACACAAGAACTAGGGGTCACCAAATGAAATTAATAGGCAGCAATACAAACAAAAGGAAGTATTTTTTTCACACAGCGCACAGTCAACCTGTGGAACTCTTTGCAAGAAGATGTTGTGAAGGCCAAGACTATAACAGGGTTCAAAAAAGAACTAGATAAGCTCATGGAGGATAGGTCCATCAGTGCCTATTAGCCAGGATGGACAGGGATGGTGTCCCTAGCCTCTGCTAGTCAGAATCTGGGAATGGGTGACAGGAGATGGATCCCTTGATGATTACCTGTTCTGTTCATCCCTCTGGGGCACCTGGCATTGGGCACTGTTGGAAGACAGGATACTGGGTTAGATGGACCTTTGGTCTGACCCAGTATGGCCATTCTTATGACTTCCCCCTGAAGTCTGGACCAGTGTCTTCAGATGATCTTCATCTTCTTGGGGTTCCAGTAGTTTCCAGCATAGGTGGGGGAGGAGAGAGGCCAAGACATGCTGCAACTGTTCCTTATTTTATACCCTTGACCCAGGTGCCTGGCAGACACTAGCCCAGGCATGTCCTGGTGGGCTTTGCTGAGTCACGGTGATCAAGCAGTTCCCATTGAGTGGTGTTTACATAGTTGAATCATACAGTTGATTAATGGCCTGTCAACATCCACCTGGCCGCAATAACGCTGCAACTTGTGACAGACATCAGTAACAACCATACAGCAAAATCTCATAACTTTATATTCTAACGATATACACATTTGGACAGAACAATGGGTTTCAGCAGATACCTTACTTGGCATGCTTTGTATGAAATACCACAACCATATATGAATGATGAATATGAAGGTTACCAGGTGCCATTCTGAGGTATAGTTTGTCACAGTGGGTAAGACTTCAGCAGCTCCCTCCATTGGGGAAAGGCTCCCATAGTGGGGAGCTGGCAGAGTCTTTCCCCACTACTTCCTGACTGCCAGAGCCCTTCCCCCCAGCCAGAGCCTTTCCCTGTTGAGGGGGAAAATGGGCAGGTAGCAGGACACTACACAGCTAAAAAGAGCAGTGTAGACAGGGAAGCACTACTTGGGCAAGTAGAGAGCCTATAGCAGGGGTGGACAAACTACGGCCCACGGGCCGGAGCCATTTTAAGCCGGCCCATGAGCTCCTACTGAGGAGCGGGGTATGGGGCTTGCCCTGCTCCACTGCTCCAGCCAGGGAGCAGGGTCAGGGGCTGTACCATGCGGCTCCAAGAAGCCGTGGCATGGCCCCGCTCCAGCTCCTATGCACTCCAATGGCCCAGCTCCAATGGTCCCCTCCGGCGCTCCAATGGAAGCCTGCGGATTGGGCAGTGTGCCGAGCTACCTGGCCGTGCCTCCGCATAGGAGCCAGAGAAGGGACACGCTGCTGCTTCCGGGAGCTGCTTGATGTAAGCGCCACTGGGAGCCTGCATCCCCGAGCCTCTCCCCACGCCCCAACCTCCTGCCCCAGCCCTGATCACCCTCCCACCCTCCAAACCCCTCAATCCCAGCCCAGAGCACCCTCCTGCACCCCAAACCTCTCATTCCGAGCCCCACCCCAGAGCCCTCACCCCCAGCCGGAGCCTACACTCCTTCCTGCACCCCAGCCCAAGCCCTGTTCCCCTCCTGTTCTCATCCCTTGGTCCCAGCCCAGAGCACCCTCCTACACCCCAAACTCCTTATCCCAAGCCCCACCCCAGAGCCCTCACCCCACCCTCCCCACCCCAGCCCGGACTCCCCTTCTGCACCCTGAACTCCTCATTTCTGGCCCCACCCCGGAGCCTGCACCCCCAACCAGAGCCCTCACCCCCTCCGACACCCCAACCCTAATTTTGTGAGCATTCATAGCCCGCCATACAATTTCTACAATTCCTCGGCCCAAAAAGTTTGCCCACCCCTGGCCTATAGTGTACATATCCATAGAGTTCAGGAGTGTCTTTACTCATCTAAGCAGTGCCTTACCATCTACACTGCTATTTATACATGAGCTAAAGGTGTGTGTAGTGTGTGTATTCTACATGCCACCCAAAGGAGCATGCAGTATAGCTGTACAATCTCTGCAGGGCCTCTAGAAGTTCTGGACTTTGCCCGGTGCTGGAGCAGCCTCCAGCTTCTCCACGCTGTCCAGAATCTCTTCAGCACTGCATGTTGTAGCCCCGCTTCCAGCATAATCCCTACACCAGGATTTATGGGAGAGAAGGAGGGATAAGGGAAGGCAGCCTGCAGCTGTCTTCCATAGTTCCTGCAATCTTCCCCCAGATGGCTCCAGGAATTATACACCATTCTGGCCCTTTTGGCAAAGTACTGGTCTCAGACTGGATGTGAGGATTTCACTCAAGGGCTTTTTCTCCAAAATGCCAAACAGAGAAATATTAACAGCACATAATAAATGAAGATTTTTTTTTTTTTTTGGTGGGGATGATAATAATGAGAATAACAAAAACATGGCAAAAAACTCTCAAAGCATTTTGGGTCCAATTCTGATATCCTTGATCAGGCTAAATATTACCTTGCTTACTCCATTACACTAAGTCAGAATAAGGGTATCAGATTCCAGCCCTTAAATACGTTAATATAGAGAGTTTCCAAAATGGACATGAAAACACTGTCCAGCTGTAAGAAGAATGAATATATGGGAAGGAATGATACGCAATGTGGAAGGAAAAACTATGTAAGTTTAGCTGACACAATAGAAACTGTTTAGATATAAATTATAGCCAAATAAGTTAGTCAAGTGAATTTTGGCAACAAGCCTTTAAAGAGGTTGAAGAAGGTAGATCATGGCATCTTTTTAGAGATAAGAAATGCCTATGAACAAGGCAAGAACATTGATCATGAGGCATTTTAATTACTCAGATATTGATTAGGATAACAGGAATGTAATTATAAAGACAAACACATTCTTAAAGTTACATGTTCTTAGTGCAGGCTTGTTTTCTTTTCAATATCTTTTTGAACAGGCTTTATGATCAGAGGCTATTCTGGACCCATTCCTTAGAAATGAGCTAAGTATGATAAATCAGTTTTAAGATGGGGAGCATCTCAGATCAACTTATCATTTGATTTGAAATACTCATGAGACAATACTTGTGTACTAGAAACATTTCTGGCTTTTGGAAAGGTGACTTCAAAAGAATGCTAAATGCCTTGAGGAACGTTGATTGGAATTCTATAATGTATGAGAAATCTACTGAAGAAAAGTAGGAAATATAATATTTAAGAAACAACTGACAAAGTAGCAATGGAACATCATCTCAAGCAAGTAATCCTTGTGCTAAATATAACATAGAATAGTTTGTTGAGTTAAACAAAAAACCTTCACTCACTCAAACCAGGAAACAGTTAGCAACTATATAATGTCACTTTAGCTGCAAAGATGTGATCTTTGAGTACCTGATACTTTGTCAATTTATGACCTCTCTTGCAGATCTTTTCTTAGGTAAAAGCAAATCAAGGGGATGCTTGTGCCCTGCATCTCCTGAAATTTTTGCAGCTTATGGCTAGCTCAATTCTTCTCAGGCCCTGGGACCAGTTTAGAGGAAATAACTCACCATCACATGACCCTCCAGCATCTGAGCCAGAATGAAAGAAGCTCTGAGGGGCATAATAAGTGCTTTTTTTGTCTTGGGGAAGGGCACTCCTTCGAAGAGTGTACTGTGGGTAAGGTCCTTTCTTCAAGAGTCAAAAAAGAGAGGAGCACCAAACTGCAATATCTTCTCTCAGGTTCAAGAGTGAGAACTTTCTTCTGGTTTCAAAGTGCCAGGTTGAGAGGAGTTCTCTTCACAAGGGGATACCCATAAAGAATCCACTGAAGTCAAATCCACTGCACAGAGATCAGATGCCTTTTGGATATGTGAGGTGACTGGGTGAAATTCTACAGCCTGAATTATGCAGGACATCCTACTAGATCATCATAATGGGTTCTTCTGGCCTTGAAATCTATTAGTCTATAGTGATGTGAAAGGGAGTGCCTTTCATTGCTCCAGCTGTTACTAGGTCCTACACAAGAAAAAAGAAAGAGAGGCATTAGAAGATCCAGGTATCCTATTTGACTAGAACTTATTGCAGAACTGCTATATCTAGGGATCCCCAAATGGGAAAGGCCTCCTTGGACTCAGGGTGGGCAGACTGGTCCTCTGCACTGGATACCTTTCAGGTCTTGTCCTTGTCCCCTAAGGGCTCTGTTGAAGGAGATGTCAAAGGATTAATGCCATCCTCAGTACTGAGAGCAGACCATTCTCCTATCGTGTCCATGAAGTTGATTCCAAACAAGTTTTCTCCTGAACTTTCAGCCCCTCAGTGTAGGTAAAACTGCTGATGCTGTGGAAGTCTCATATCTGGGACAATCTGGTGCTATCATTGGATCCATGGGAGCCTCAATTCTGACTGCAGCCACGCTGAGTTCCATGGGGCTCTTGGAGCTGAATGGGGTCTTCTTTTAAGCCTTTTCTATCTCTCTGGACTACTCCAACTAAAACGGGGCATTGGTCACATGGGCCTCCACCTCCTGTCTTTGCAGCATAGTCAGTGAGAGGGGGTGTTACAGACAGAACACCAGGTCAACCTAGATATAAATCACCACCACCAGTGAAGGCAAAGAAACTTGTAGAGGCTTGTCAGCCCCTTCCACATGATTCTCCTGGATCAGTAGTGTTGTTGGATATGGCTTCTGTCTCATAGGAGGTAGTATCAGTGGGTCGGTCTTCTGTAGTCCCATCCTCTTTCTCTTATGAGGAGGTTGAGATGGCTAGTTTATCTCCCATGAATAACACAAGGGCCTTTATGAACTTGGTAAATTATCTAATTCCTGCTGTCAAAGTCCCTTTGGTGAATCTGCCTAAGAATCCGCCATAGAGCCACCCTCAGCTGATGTCTTAAAGTTTGTGAAGATAGAAAGTAGCATAATGCTAATACTTGAAGTCAGTTGAACGCAGGGCCCCAGAGATCTGCAGATACTGCCTAGTAGTCAAGAACTGCTTTCAAAGGTTCTGTGCCTGTGTGGACAAGCACACAAGTGCTACACTTTGGCTGCATGGAGGCTATACATTTGGAAAAAGAATAAGAATAAGAAAACACTTTTTCTGAAGCAGCTAATGAGGAGGTAACATTTTAGGAAATCTTAAAGCCCTCCAGGTGCCAGAGCTGTTCTAACTGGAATAAGGTTAATGTAGGACTGTGCCACCATGCTACAATATAACATATCTTCTTAGAACGCTTTGCTTCTGTGAGTAATTTTCTTCAGAAAAATTACATTAAACAGTGGCTGTCCAAGCTAAGGGCAATATTTCTGTCCATATTTCTTTTTAGGTTTTGCACCATGTTCCATAACATAGCACACGTAGTAAGACTCATCATATGCCATCAGCTAATGCTTTGAAATGTCAGGCATTTAATAAAATGAAAGGGCACAAAGTTGTAAAGGGTTTGCATTGCCTTGTTAATCAGCACTTGAAAAATATTTAAAGAACTCAATGACTCAATTTGGGAACTGATTTTTGAAAATTATAATATATAGTGCCTGAAATCCAAATATCCCAACAATTATGGGACTAATTCCATCCTGAAATGTATACTTGTATATGCTTCAGATCAGGTTTGCCTAAGTCATTTATCAGTACAGAGCACTAGCACAAGGGTTCTCAAACTGGGGGGTTGGGACTCCTCAGGGGGTCGCAAGAGTGTATGGGGGGTCGCGAGCTGCCAGCCTCCACCCCAAACCCCACTTTGTATCCAGCATTTATAATGGTGTTAAATATATAAACAAGTGTTTTAATTTATAAGGGGGGGTTGCACTCAAAGGCGTGCTATGTGAAAGGGGTCACCAATACAAAAGTTTGAGAACCACTGCACTAGCAGCTCTAAAAGAAGCATGCAGTGAGAGGTGGCTCTCAAAAAACATCCCCCAATCTGCTTTACAGGACAGAGTGACTAGGATGCAGAGTTCACTTAGCAACTTCGATCACTGGCTATGAAAGAGTATCTCATTACCACTAAGGGACAGAGAAGGAAGCAAAGCTGACAGCTTGGTATCACAAGGCATTTTCAAGTGCCACCTCCCTATCATTACAAAACAGGCAGATAAAAAGTTTAACAAAACCAACAAGTGGAGAATTTTACTGTCACTCCTTGCACTCAAAATATACTTCAGTAGCCTTATTATTTTTTAATTTAGTGTTCTCCTCAGTGTCATCTTTCCATACAGCTCACATAGAATCAAATTCTGCAACCCTTATCCACACTGACTAGCAAGCATTTATTCAGAGTAATACGATTAGCTAACTTCAGTGGGACTTCTCACTTGAGTAAGAGATATTCAGTGAGAGTAAAGGTTGCAGAAACAGACCTTTAATTGATAAAGAGTATATCCTCCTACAGTTCACTGTGATTAATTAAGTCACTGCATTTTCAAATAGAATGGCAATTTTCATTATTGGTAACTGGGTAACTTACAATACTGAGGAAAAAAGGCTTTGAGCAGACAATCGTAGGTGCTGTAAATAGTAATAAAAGTAATAAAATGATATACAAAATGACATGATGATAAACAGTGGCCATATCTCTGATTCTCTTTAGTAGCATACAAGGTCAACATTCACACAGCTGTAAGTCATTCAAAAAGGTGGGCAACCCATGAATCCTGACATCACACTTTTATCACCTCCAGCTCTATTGTAAGGCAGTTTAGTAGGTAATAAGTGTAGAAAGTTCCCCCAGTGGTCTAAGTTGACAAAGGGGACCTGATTCACCCAGACATATACAATGATATGTAATTTATATCTTCCTGAACTATGTGGTCCCCTGAGAGAATTAATCCTTGAAGAGGGCAGGCAATGGCCACATCATCTAACTTCCCTTGGGGTCTCCATTAGATGTAGGCAGTTTTTATTACCTTAAGAGGTTACACAGGAACCCTGTTGACCAGCACTGCTCTGGGAATATATTGTATCTCTCTTGGGCTCTGTGGGCCCATGGAAAATGTCCCCAGTGGATAGGAGATCTTTTGCTTTGCTCCCCTGAAACGTCTCGTTATCATCAGACTTAATAGTGATGTTGGGGCTGGACCTCAAAAAGCGGTTACTATGGAGAGCTGGCCCAGTAGGGTAAAAACCTGTTGGCAGACAGTTCTGTGAACTAGAAACAGGGCTTAGATTAAACCTATTTGGTGTTGTCCATTATTATTTTCTCTTTGCAAACAGTCAGTTAACTAAAGACTTCCTATGAACCATTTGTGAACAAACCATGCCTAAGATATGGTCCAACAATTTAATTTGCCAGCTTTAGTGCTAATAAATTGCCCATACATGTTGCCAGGCCAGCACTGTCTTTTGTGATCCTAACCCCGATACCCAAGTCTTTAAAAAAATTATCTTCTCTTTTGGTTCTTCAGAGGGGATGTAATCATGGGAGATGTAGCCTGGATGGCAATCCCAACCCATACAGACACATGTGGACATGAGGCATCAAACTACAACTCCCATGAAGCACGGCAGCAGCATAGACAATTCAAAATGTTTGAGTTGTCAGGCAAAATATTTTGGGTTTGGGGCATTTGGTTTGCCACAGAAAACAGAAACTTTTTGCAAAAAGGTGTGTGCAGTTAAATTTTCCATCAAAAAAGGAAAAATTTGACAGAAAATTGTCTACCAGCCTTACTTTTTTACATTTACCTGTCTATGCCTTTATGTCACTACAGCCTTGCCTTCTTTTAGCTTCCCAGGATTTTACTTTTAGCTCTCCATTGGAGCTGGCTAAATAATGGAAAATAATATTCACAATAATTTAACATTTGATAGAAACAAGTTGCTGAAAAAAAAACTATTTGCAAATATCAGTTGACTAATTTGTTCTACTGTTGCCATCACAACCCCCCTTTTTCCTCCATCCTAAAACTCTCCTACACAAGAAGTCCCCTCTTGTAATAAGACACAGCTTTAAAAAAAAGCTAAGTTGATGTAACAACTATAACTTTTGTATGATTTGAGTAAAAAGTACTGCTGTCAACTATCGCTTCCTGTAGCGTGAGCTGTTGTGTGCCAAATTATCGTTACATTACCAGCTGTAATATCAGTCTATTAGTCTCTTCATCACAGTATCAGACCACTTCATACATGCCTGTAATGTAATTGTTCCATAAGGGAAAAGTGTGTCTAGTGGTTAGAGAAGAGGACTGTCACTTAGGAAACCTGGATTCGATTTCTTTTTCTGCAGCTGACTGCAACACAAGAAATTCAGATCTTTGTTGCAATGTACCTTTTTCACAGTAGCAAAGGAGAAGAGATAACTGCAGGATATTCACTGTGTTAGCTTATTCCAAATACATATGTAGTGCTTTGTTCTCCTTCCTCTTGGTTTCTTTTACTTTGAAACAGTTTGCACATGTGGGCAATAGGAAACATTTTTGTTTTTTCATGAATCTGAAAAATCTCCAGCTTTTTCCTCCATCTGCCTAAGAGCTATTTTCATTAGCACATTGCAATACTTTATATGGCCTGAAAGCTTCACTGTTACCATAACAAATCTGGTAGCCTCACCCCCTCCCACTCTCTCCCTGCCTTTCCTCATGTATAATGCGCTGCTTACTTATATTTCAGTTTCTTTACGTTGTTCACTTATTATATGTTTTAAAAGAATCAGTCCTGCTGTTTTTTGCCAGCAACATGGTGGGTGGGACTGGGAACTGAAGTATTTTAATTTTAACACTACACCTGCTTTCCTCTAAATGCTATTGCCAACCTCTTTCTCTGTGAGTAATTTAGGAGCTGAGTCACACTCACCCACAGCGATATCTTTGTTCTTGATGGAATTTGGCATTTTAGATGTTTAAATAAATTCATCCTTTCAAAAGAAAGCCACTTAGAGACTGATTTTTCTACTTCAGCTGCTACTGAGAGTACAAGCCACTGTGGGGCCTGATCTTTCAAACCTTAACATGCCTGAAGTGTCTTTACTGATGGGAACATTCACAAGTCATTCAGATGAGCCAAGATTTACAAGAGTGGGACCCCTAAGTACAGTCACTAGCCAATGGGACAGGTGATATAAATTAAGTACAGGAAACCCTAGAAAACAGTATTACTAATGAATTAGTAGGATTTGTCATCACCTGTAGGAAAGATTTCACTCAAGGCTTTTCACTGGTCCCATCCATATTACATCTTCCTTTGTAACAGGGAAATAACATTTGTTTTAAAGTTTCAGCTAACACTATTGTGCTGGCCTGTGTGGATGCAGAGTTAAGAACATAGTCTGAAAAGATGATCTGGTGATGTTAATGGCTCCTGTGATGCTGTATTAAAAAGGAAGATAATTAGTTACATTAATACAGTCACTGCTGTTACAGAATTGCAATAAATCTTGTACAAGGTATGTCATGTAAGATATAAATGGAAAAGTTATAGACTGCTAAATATTAGTATCAAGTTTAAATCCATGTATAATCTTTGTATATGGAGTTACGAATATTTGCTATGTGTTTGTGTCTCAAATCTGTTGTTTTCTTGGGTGACGTCCCAAGACAGATTTGCATCAAGGCTAGCCAGCCTGCTTGATGGCCCATTAAGGACAATCAGATCCCCCAGTGAGCCCCTCCTGGAGACCTTTCAGAGTGCAGGGAGGCAATGGCTGCCTCTTGATTCAGCTAGGCATGTAAGGACATGTGATCTAAGGCCTTGTCTACACTACGAGAGTACTTCGATTTTAGTTAATTCGACTATGTGGAATCGATATTACTAAGTCGAACGTGTGTGTCCACACTAAGGACAGTAATTCGACTTTGTGAGACTTTGTGAGTCCACACTAACGGGGCAAGCGTCGACATTGGAAGCGGTGCACTGTGGGCAGCTATCCCACAGTTCCCGCAGTCCCCCCTGCCCATTGGAATTCTGGGTCGAGCCCCAAATGCCTTCTGGGTAAAAAAATGTGTCGAGGGTGCTTTTGGGCGCCTGTCGTCATCCGTCCGTCACTCACGCCCTCCCTCCCTCCCTCCCTCCCTCCCTCCCTGAAAGCGCCGGCGGGAAATCAGTTCGCGCGCTTTTCTGATTACTGACAGCGCGGACGCCACAGCAGTGCGAGCATGGATCCCGCTGCGACCATCGCTGCAGTTGTGGCAGTTCTCAACGCCTCGCAGCTTCTCCTCCACCTGTACCAGAGGCAGCTGCAGATCAATCATGAGAGGAGGCTACGGCACCACCGTGACGGCATGAAGTCGGACACTAGCTCCGACCTCTCTGAGAACATGAGACCCAGCGCCCAGGACATCTCGCTGTCACTGGGTCTTGTTGATACTGTTGAACGGCGATTTTGGGCCCATGAAACAAGCACGGAATGGTGGGACCGCATAGTGCTGCAGGTCTGGGATGAATCCCAGTGGCTGCGCAACTTTCGCATGCGGAAGGGGACTTTCCTCGAACTGTGTGAGTTGCTGTCCCCTGCCCTGAAGCGAAAGGACACCCAGATGCGGGCAGCCCTGACTGTCCAGAAGCAAGTGGCCATAGCCCTCTGGAAGCTCGCAACGCCAGACAGCTACCGGTCCGTCGCTAACCAGTTTGGCGTGGGCAAGTCTACCGTGGGGGTTGCTGTTATGCAAGTAGCCAGGGCAATCGTCAAGCTACTGCTATCTAAGGTAGTGACCCTGGGAAACGTGGAGCTCATCAGAGATGGCTTTGCCGAGATGGGATTCCCAAACTGCGGTGGGGCTATAGATGGGACTCACATCCCTATCCTGGGACCGGACCACCAGGCCAGCCAGTACATCAACCGGAAGGGCTACTTTTCCATGGTGCTGCAAGCACTGGTGGACCATCGGGGACGTTTTACCAATATCTACGTTGGATGGCCTGGCAAGGTTCATGACGCTAGGGTGTTCAGGAACTCTGGTCTGTGTAGACGGCTGCAGGAAGGTCTTTACTTCCCGGACCACAAAGTAACTGTTGGGGATGTGGAGATGCCTACAGTCATCCTCGGGGACCCTGCATACCCGCTAATGCCCTGGCTCATGAAGCCCTACACTGGCGCACTGGACTCAGGGAAAGAACTATTCAACTACCGGCTCAGCAAGTGCAGAATGGTGGTGGAGTGTGCTTTTGGCCGTCTCAAGGGGAGATGGAGAAGCCTACTCACTCGCTGTGATCTCAGCGAGACCAATATCCCCATTGTGATAGCTGCTTGCTGTGTGCTCCACAATTTGTGTGAGAGCAAGGGGGAGACCTATATGTCGGGGTGGGAGGTTGAGGCAAATAGCCTGGCTTCTGATTACGTCCAGCCAGACAGCAGGGCGATTAGAAGATCACAGCGGGACGCGCTGTGCATCAGGGAGGCTTTGAAAGCCAGGTTCCTGACTGAGCAGGGTCTCCAGTGACTTTTTACTTTGTGGACACAGATGCTGAACCTGCCCCCGTTTCTTTACCCAGTTACTGTTGACTATCCTTCCAAGTTACATACCCCCTTCCCCACCTTCCCAACAAATAAAATCTGTTCCGTTTTGTTAATGAACAAGGTTCTCTTTTTTACTGTTTTCGCGGGAATGTTTTAAACCGGGGACGCAGACTGTGGCGGGGGGCGGGCTTAGTGTTTTGATGCAAATGATGCTTCTAAAGTCCGGGAATGACAGGCTCCGCAGTGCTGGATTGGTTGTTTCAACGCAGCCTGCCAGCAGTCCTGGGCGGGACTGCATGTATGTGTCGGCCAAGTGACTTTCTGGCAGGGGGCGGAGGGTAACAGATCCCCTGCTGCGTGGCTCTGTGATCCAGGATAAGGACCGCGGCATAGGATCTCTAACTGCCCTCCCCCGCCACAAAGTCACAGATCAACCCCCTCGCACCCCAGAACATGAAAACCGCCTCCCAGACTGACCAGGGTAACTGGTGACTGTACTGTGTATGTGTCCTGATGCTGGACCTGCCCCCGCCTCTGTAGCCTGCTACAGGTGACTGTCCTGTCCAAGTAACAAACCCCTTCCCCCCCTTCAGACAGAATCCCCTCCAAAAGACACTCTCGGAAACAGTACTTAACAGAAACAGATGTTTTATTATGAACCGCACATGAAAAGGGGGGGGAGGAAACTTGGACGTGGGCTAGTGTGAGATGGGTAGGAAAGGACTTTTCAAACTTTGGAACGAGAGCCTTCCATTGCTGCAGCAGTGTGTAGGGGCCGACTGAAAGTTTTAACGGCCCTTGCCGCCCCTCCTTCTTTGTACTTTTGGTGAGGGGGGTGTGGGACTTGGTGGCGGGGGAGGGTGGTTAGAGATAGACAGCAGCAGGGCTCTGTCCTCCTGCCTCCGGTCTTGCAGAACATCCACTAGGCGCCGGAGCGTCTCCGTTTGCTCCCTCATTAGTCCAAGCAGGGTTTGAGTAGCCTGCTGGTCCTCCTGGCGCCACCTCTCCTCCCGTTCCATAACTGCTCTGTGCATTTGTGACAAGTTCTCCCTCCACTGTGTCGTCTGGGCTGCCTGCTCTCGTGAGCAGTCCATAAGTTCATAAAACATGTCTTCCCGCGTCTTTCTCTTCCTTCTTCTAATCTGCGCTAGCCTCTGGGAGTGTGATGCCAGGCTGGGTTGGGAGACAGTCGCAGATGTGTCTGTGGGAATGGGAAAAAGGGAGTAAATTCCTGAGACAGATAAATGAAGTTGCTAACAAAGAACATAGTCTTTCTCTGTGAACAACACCATGCACTGGACCTTTCACATGCGCACTCAGGACAAGGTCGAATTTTCGGCCCTCGCCTTCTGTGTCTGGGGTCCTGCAGTTGCGATCAGAGACGCGTTGCAGGACACCTCTACTTCTGCTGCAGGAAAACATGGTAAGCCGTAGACTTGTGGCAGCTTAAAAATGTAATAGTAGCACTGGGCTCCTTTCGCACTGAATGCAAGGCCACTCTCTGCTGGCAGCAATCTGGGAAGCATGAGCTCTGCCCCTGTCCCACCACCTCGCGGCTGTCCCCGGGAAAGATCCCTGTATGCTGCCCCTCTGCCGCCTCCACCGCGTGGCTGTAAAGCAGTCCCAATACTAACATTCCCCTCCCTAATTTAAAGCAGGGCGTCATGTGTGACATTACACTCATGAGGATCTCGGAGACCGAGAGGGGAAGGATGCTGCGTGAGACCATGCAGAGGCCTGGGCCGTATGCCGCCATGCTGTGCCGCGCACTGATCCCGGACTACCTGATGGACTCATGGCGTGGGAACGTGTGTTACCACGGGGGACCGAACAAGATCGCCCTGCCGTGGAACCTCATGCGCATGCTGGAGCGGTACCTCCAGGAGAGCTATGCCGAGCTATCCCAGGAGGACTGTCTGTCCATTCCCGGGCACATTGACCGTCTTTTCATTTAAGTTCAGCATAAGGGACTACAGAGTGGAGCGTCCTGTGGTGGCCTAATCATGAATATCCAGACATTACTTGATTTTCTATACATAGTTAGGAGTAAATAGTTCACTAAGCCAACTAAATCATGAACAACAAATTACTAATATAGTTAATATTCCCGTTTTGTTATAAATAAAAGTTTCTATGTTTAAATGAGTGACTGAAAAGCCCATTCTTAACAATATAAATATTCCAGTTATGTTTAAATGAAATGTTGAGATGTTTAAAGCACTCACTGCTTGATCCTTCCCCTGATTCGGTGTCCGGGGTAACGGCTGTGGACGGTTGGTAGGGGATCTCGGTAAGGGTGATGAAGAGCTCCTGGCTGTCGTTGAAATCAGCGGTGCAAGCGCTGTCGACTGCCTCGTCCTCCTCATCTCCTTCCTCATCTTCCCCGTCACCTAACATTTCCGAGGAGGAACCGGCCGTGGACAATATCCCATCCTCGGAGTCCACGGTCACTGGTGGGGTAGTGGTGGCGGCCGCACCTAGGATGGAATGCAGTGCCTCGTAGAAACGTGATGTGTGGGGCTGGGATCCGGAGCGTCGGTTTGCCTCTTTGGTTTTTTGGTAGCCTTGTCTCAGCTCCTTGATTTTCACGCGGCACTGCGTTGCATCCCGGCTGTATCCTCTCTCTGCCATGGCTTTAGAGATCTTCTCATAGATCTTTGCATTCCTTCTTTTGGAGCGCAGCTCTGAAAGCACGGACTCATCGCCCCACACAGCGATGAGATCCAAGACTTCCCGATCAGTCCATGCTGGGGCCCTCTTTCTATTAGATTGCACGGCCAACTCTGCTGGAGAGCTCTGCATCGTTGCCAGTGCTGCTGAGCTCTCCACGCTGTCCAAACAGAAAATGAGATTCAAACTGGCCAGACAGGAAAAGGAATTCAAATTTTCCCGGGGCTTTTCCTGTGTGGCTGGTCAGAGCATCCGAGCTCGAAGTGCTGTCCAGAGCGTCAACAGAGTGGTGCACTGTGGGATAGCTCCCGGAGCTATTACCGTCGATTTCCATCCACACCTAGCCTAATTCGATATTGCCATTTCGAATTTAGCGCTACTCCTCTCGTTTTCGAGGATTACAGAAGTCGAATTTAAAAGAGCTCTATTTCGAACTAAATAGCTTCGTGGTGTGGACGGGTGCAGGGTTAATTCGATGTAACGGCGCTAAATTCGATATAAACTCCTAGTGTAGACCAGGCCTAAGACTCCATCTTCCCATGCAGTTGGACTGAAAGTATAAAAGGAGACTGACATCACTTCTTTGTCTTCAAGCCTGCTCCAATTCTCTGGACACGATTTCTAACAAAGGAGAGCTTAGAACTATGGATTGATGATCCCCAATCTAATGGGTGAACCAGAGAGATTTATTACAAACTTACAGACTTCCATCACTGCTATGAACCTGATCCAAAGACTCTGAAATCACTCGTAATGTGTGTGATTCCTTTAATCATTTAACAACTCACTTCTTTTCTTTTTTTATTAATCAACTTTTAGTTTTTAGTTACTAAAGGATTGGCTACAAGCGTGGTATTTGGGTAAGATCTAAAGTGTGTATATATATATATTGAATGGCTGATACTGTTGGGCTCTGATAGAGGCCTCCCTACGGGATGGGGGAGCAGGCAGATACCGGACACAGTGTTGGTATATAATACTCTAAATATTTTTATTGATTACAATAAAAATCTCACTCCACATTCACACTCTTTTCATATTACACCAGAGTCTGAAGATCAGAAGGAAATCCCGATGGCCAGTCGAAATTCAGTCAAATGACAAGGTGTGGGGAGCCCCACATTACACTCCTCTTCTTTTTCATGGCCTTGGGTCAGAATTTGACTCCAATTTCAGATATATCAGGCAACCTTTTTATAGACCAGTCCATCATGTCATCAGCTCTTTGTCTGTTTACTAAGCCTTTCATCCATAACTCCAGGAGAGCAGTTCTGGGCAGGCTGCCATAATCCATGAAATTCCATTTCCTCTTATGGACATGACAAAGTTTGTTTTGCACAGACAATTCTTGACCGCTTATAACCTTAAATCCTTGCTTCAGTTGCCGACACGCAACTCACGTATTCATGTCAAGCATACTGCATTTATACTAGGCCCATATGGCCTATAATGTATTACAACATTTACTACTATATATCCCAAGTTTCAGAGTAGCAGCCGTGTTAGTCTGTATCCGCAAAAAGAACAAGAGTACTTGTGGCACCTTAGAGACAAATTTATTTGAGCATAAGCTTTCGTGGGCTACAGTCCACTTCATCGGATGCATAGAATGGAACATATAGTGAGGAGCTATATCATGAAGTTGATGGATTTCCACTCCATATGGCTAAATTCAGTGCCTTGCATAATGACAGGTTTCAGAGTAGCAGCCGTGTTAGTCTGTATCCACAAAAAGAACCCAACAATCCTTTGGGATTAGAAGAACCTTTTATATAATTAATCTGGTTTTCAATAACCTCTCATCATAAAGACCAGTGGTGGTGATAGTGCTGGATTACTTAAGGGGGTTGTGTTTTTTGCTTCTTGTTAACTAGTGTGGCCATCCAAGAGTTCCGTTGGATGAAGACCCACTAAATCGACTGCCGATCGCTCTCCCGTCGATCCGGTACTCCATTGGAACGAGAAGCATAAGGTAAGTCAATGGGAGAGTTTCTCCCGTCAACCCAGTGTGGTGTAGACACCGCAAAAGGTCGACCTAAGCTACGTTGACTCCAGCTACATTATTCACATATCTGGAGTTGCGTAACTTAGGTCCACTGAGCCCCATAGTGTAGACCTGCCCTTAGTGTCCTTAGGTGATACCAAATAGACTGATAAGACTCTTCAAATCAGGTACAAAATTCCATGTTTGGTGTGCCACTGAGCCCATAGACAGCCAAGCAAAAGCAGGGAAGCTGAGGGGCATTAGGGAAAGGGAGGAGGAAGAATAATTAAATGTAAGTCAGCATGCAGAGGCCTGGGGATCTTCTGTAAGAACATTTAGAAACATCAGGGGCAGTTTCTAGTGTTTAAAAAAATTAGGACATTTTAAAAAGGAAAGAAATGAGCCTGGCTACTATTTTTCTGGAATTCTCTAGGGTGAAATACACCCCAAGACAGAGTTATGCATCTGAAGAAGTGGGTTGTAGCCCACGAAAGCTTATGCTCTAATAAATTTGTTAGTCTCTAAGGTGCCACAAGTACTCCTGTTCTTTTTGTGGATACAGACTAACACGGCTGCTACTCTGAAACTCCAAGACAGAACACCTGAAAAATGTCCCAAAGACTACTTAAACTGTTAGGACAAATTTTGCTCTGAATTCTTAGAGGAAACTCCATTAATGCAGAAATTACATGGTGCATAAGTGTTAGTGTGAGTCCTCTCACTAGGTCCTTGATGCCAAATTTTGCCCTAATTTACAAATTGTGGGCAGGATTGCCAGCTCTTGTAAATAGGGATAGCTCCACTGAATACAATCAACTTGCAATAATTTATACCAATTTAGGATCTGCCCTATATGTTTACAAACTGCATAGCCAGCATGAAGTCAAATTCTAGTACATTTCCAACCTATAGAAGTTTAATTAAAAAATGCATTTATGACCAGATAAAATTCTGATTGTAATCAGTCACTTATAGTTCAGTAAAGATAGTATGATTAGAATTTGGAAGTGTTAGCATTTGATGACATTTCATTCAAGGCTTTTATATACAGAATGCCCCTAACTATGAAAGTTCAATGTCAGTTTACCATTATGAACCAAAGTCTAGTTTAATAATTTACAAAGACAATATGAAAGATTTGATCTTCTTGACAGACACTTATAAAGTGAAATTTTGCTGTAATATTTTACTTAAACTTTTCTTTTGATTCAGTTTTACTATGTGCAGACTCCTAGAACAAGATTTGAACATAGTCTTTTATTTTTGGGGGGGTGTTTAGGAATCGAAAGCATGGAGGGACGCATTGCATTCTCTTGTTACTTTAGATGGGCAAACACTGCATAAAAGGTTTGCTCAAAGTTCAAAATGAATTTATTTTAGCCTTTGTTTTTTGCAGTCATGCACGTTTTGATTTTTACTAGTACAAATTCATGCAAAAAGCAAATGATAAGCTTACATGCTTGGGTACTCATGGATAGTGAATTTTAAACTCAGACACGCAAGTATTCACACAAGAATGGCATATTTTATACGGGAGGAGACACAGTTTGACACACAGTAGAACTTATTCACAGAGGCAATTAAATGTGCAATACAAGAATTTAATCACACTCTTTGCAGCTAAGATGGGGCATGCACTTGCAATTACATGGTGTCAGTGACTTTAGTCAAATCACAAGATGATTGAATACACTACATTTAGTACATTTTCTATGGGATGCGATACTCCTTGACATAGTAGGACAAGATTCTGAAAGCCTGGCACAAAGCTTTAGCATTTCTTTATAGTTTATTCTGTTTCTTCATCTGCTTCATCAGGATTTATTTTCATTTCATTTTTTTTCTTTTGTTTTCTCTCATCTATTATGCCACTTGATAATGATAGAACTTTATTGGATAATGAGAATTCCTTTTACGTACGTACGTACGTACACACACACACACACACACACACACACACACACACGTATTCAGCTCTTGTGTATGTGAAAGTAACTACTGCAGTAGGGTAATTAAGAACAGATTCTGGCACACAATACATGTAGATGTGAAGGGAAACACCCTAGAGTTAACTAAATAGGGGAGCACTATTAAGCTCTGCAGCCATTTTAGGCTGAAGTTTCAAAGTTCAAGGTTGACAGCCCTTGCCATGTTTTTGTTAAATTTTTTGGCCCAAAATGGTGAAAATCTCACAGACCGCACAGCAGTAGAGCAATGAAATGTTGATACTATTGTGAATACTACATATTCACTATTTCTCATGTATCTGTTAACATTTATGGAATTTAATAGAAATGAAAGACTTTTGTATTAGTGAACTGGCAAATAATAGTTTAAAATTCATAGATTAGATAGAAGTCTCCATCTCTGAAATATCCAAGCACTATTTATATAGTTAAAAACAACATTATACCTGCCTAAACTCTTGAGCTCTCCTTTATTTAGACTTAAGGTGGATCATTCTTGATATTTATCAGTAGGAATAACATGCTGGAGGATGTCCCAGCAATAAGGGAAGGTTTCTTTAAAGTTATCTATTGCACCTGAACAGTGGCAAGACATGGGCTCATTCTGATCTCTGGCAACAGCAAATTCTTCCACCACCCACGTTTCACTTACAGCGCTCTGCCCCTAACCACTGAGAGTTTTGTTCTAGGGACAATCAGCCGCCACATCTCACATGAGCATAGCTGTCATGGTGAGTTACAGAGAAAAAAGTAAGGGTGTCAATTAAGTAAAATGATGTGGCAATTAGTATCAGCTTTCAACTTTCTAAATGCATGTCATTGAATTACTAAAAGGATGCAGGAAATATAATCTTTTCATTCAGTGTAAGAAAACGGCTAAGAGAAGAAATTTATTAAAAAAAAAAAAAAACAGACTTCCCAGAAAAATCTATTTGTCTTCTTTGTTCAACATCTACTTCTATTGATCGCTATCAGTGCTGAAAAATAGCTTGAAGCTGTGATCCTGAACTGATATTTAATTAAAATACAGATCTATTCTAATTGTATGGTAAACACATCACAGTTCAGTATGTAAATAATGTCAACAGATAAAGGGTAAGAGAAGAATAGAAAATAAGTGCTAGCAAGTTTGAAAAGGGCCCAAGGAGCAACTCATGCAAAGAAAAGCAATAATTAAATTCTGTCTCCAATTTATTATTTTAGTGGATTCTATTCAGATTACACTTCAGTCTAAAAACTGTTTTCTTATTTGCTTTGCCGGATGAGGAACTTACATGAACAGAATCCTGTTTTTCTAATCATAAAACTGATGTTTTTCTGTATTCTTCCTTCTCTGCTTTCCTTAGCTTGGCAGTGAATTTGAGGTTGTGAACAGATGGTTTGTTAATGAAATGCATGCTCCACCTACATCTCATATCAGTAGGGCATATTTAAATGGAACCTACCCGATAATCTACAAAAGTGTGATATGGGTATTTGATAGGGTTTGTTTTAAAGCTATGGGATAGTTCGGTATCAAATTGTGATGTCCATTTTATATTGTAACCTCTGCTTCTTATTAGAACCTGTTGTAATAATTGGGCTTCCAAACTTATCTTAGTGGTGAGGCTCAGCTGTGAAAAGTGAGTGAAAGTTCATAAAATGCGAACTTACAACAACAAATGCTGATGGGAAAAGGTGCAAAAGGAAAACAAAGGTTGAATGAGTCCAAACTAAAAGGTATACTGATAAAATGCAAGGTTTATGTTAAGACCATGCCTGGTAAACAAGAGAAATCAGTGAGTTAAAATTGTTTTATTGTTTTATTTAGGCCTGAAAATAATGAGTCGATGGGCTGTTCCATCCATCACTCCCTTTTAGGGTCTTTAAAAAAGAGGGGGACTCAGAGGTAAATTGGTGTAGGAGGCAAAAAAGGGTAAAAGCACAATTAATAGAGGCATCCAAATGACATTGCCACTTGCAGAAGTTCCACCTGAATCCCAATCAACAGCTGGGATGTGAGACTTTGTTTTTCTGCCTCTCCCCATGTATACTTTTCCTTCCTCACCTTATTCTTCTATTTCTAATCTCTCTCCTTCTTCCTTCTGTCTAATAAGAGTCTGGCTTAACTGGCCAAGACTGCATGTTTTGCATTACTGTTGTAAGACTGTGACTAGAAAGGCAAGTGAAAGCAATGCCCTAAATGCCCTGACACTGGTACAAGTTTGCAAAGTCTTGGTGTAGCTAATGAGACTGTGTGCTGGGCCTGTGCTTTTGCAGCAGCAAGGCTGCCAATGAAAATCAACACCAGAGATACAAGCTGCATTTTCTATCTTTGCTGTTCTCTTCTTTCCCCTTTCATGTGTGCTTGTCTTGCTTTGTCCTCTAGGACAGTGCTGCGCAAACTTTTCCAGTCATGTCCTTACCATTCACAGAATTTGTCATACACCACCTCGTTACTTGTAATATGAAGTAATCCTTTATTTCTGCACTGCTGCTGGCAGCAGCGCTGCCTTCAGAGCTGGGTGGCTGGAGAGCAGCAGCTGCGGGCTAGGGCATTCATGTTGTTTATGGCACGGGAGGACTATTTTTTTTAAACCCACTCCCATCCTACCCCACAATACCCCCTCTATTTTTATCTCACAATACCCATTCTATTGTTATCCTGTTCCTGCTATTACAGCAACTGGACCCACAAGATCCCATTTTCTTCATGGCCCCCAGAGAACCTCTTGCACATCCCCTTCACAAGGAAATGGGCTCTGACTAACACCACCATCAACAACAGCTCCAGCCCATCTCAACTAACTTTTTCTCTTTTTCCAAAAAAAGACAATTACCATTTTTAATACCATCTAAAAGGCTGTCAAATAGGGGGGGTTCCTTCTAAAAACTCTCTACCAGAGGCAAAAAGAGAATGAGGGATGTTATTAAAATAAAAGTCTTCCTTAATACTTTACAATTCAAAAGGCTAGAACTGTTTTTCCTTCTTTTCTGTGTCTTAAATAAAGGAATATAAAGATTTTTTAATAATGGCCATAGTAATAAGCCAGCAGAGATCTCTGTATACTAGACCCCAAACTTTGTCTAGCACAGTTTAAGGTTGGACAGCGACTGGGTCATGTTAACACCTTTATCTCCTTGGACCTATGTATTCCATTTACATTAATACAACAGACCACCATTCTGTTTTATCTGTCGAACACATGTATAACCTTGCCCAAAGCAAGCTTGTTGAATTGCATTCCAGAAAACCACCCTACCTAGAAAAGGTGCTTGACATTTCATTGATAAACCATCCCTAAGAAGCCATCTCAGAGCAATCTGGAGACATCAACTTGGATTGTCTGAACTGCTGGCCCAACCCCATGTAACAACAGGCACCAGCAAGGCTGGTAGATCTTCAGCTTCTCACGCTGGGCACATAACAAAAGGGAGAGACAGTGGTTAAGAGGAGTTCTTCTCTGAGCAGGATGAGGGCAACCATCACCGTGTGGAAGCAGGATGAGAAGGGGAGAAGAGGGGTGGGAGTCTGCCTAGCCTGAACTGCTGACCGGGCTTGGACTCTCAGAGAAGGGGTGAGTTCAGACCAGGGGAGGTTGTCTTCCAGGATATGTTATTTTGCAAATATCTAACTCTATCGACTTTTAAGACTAAAGTGACAGCAGTTAAGAAATTCCTTTGCTAAGCCTGTATTCCTTACTTCTCTACCACATTGCCCCCAAAGGGAATAAACTAGAAGCCCAGAATAACAGCCTAGATGGGACTCCGAGGGAGCATGTGTAAACAAATGGAGAGAGGGGCTCAGGAGGTCTGAGGCACTAGTTTCATGGTGTGGAGCAGCTGACTGAGGGTAGAGCAGGGCAAAATTTTTCAGACAAATAGTTTTTTCACAGAAAAATGCAGTTTTGGCCAACCCCAACCTATTTGGAAATTTGAGCCAAAATCATGAATAGTTTCAAGAAGAAGGGGGGGGGGGATAATTCAGTATAGGCTCACAAGGGGACAGAAAAAAAATTGAAAATGACTGTAGCCCAGTGGTTAAGGCATTCAGGGTTAGACACCCAAATTCAAATTCAACTCGAACCAATTTTTTTTCTGATTTTTCAGAACTGCCTGAACTGGAAGAAAAAAAACACCAGTTATTTGCCCAGGACAAGGTCCCATATTCCAAGGCAAAACTCAGACAAGAAGATTATTCGCTATAGATCCAGAGGTAGAACAGTGACTAGACTCTACCCAGATCCAGTGGTCTTAGAAGCTTGGGGGACTCAGCCATTAGGTCCATTTACACCAGAATGGGTGACTGCACAGTGTGGTAGTGGGCTGGGTTGTGACATTATGCAAATGACTTGGTTCATTAACTCCTAGTTCCTTATGTTTTGATTCCATGCCACAGGATGAATGGGTAATTATTATAATAATTCCCAGAGGTACCAACTGAGCTCCGAGACCCATTTTGCTAGGTGCTGTACATACACTAAGGCCTTGTCTACACTGCCACTTTACAGCACTGCAAAAACACCCCCCTGAGCGCTGCAAGTTTCAGCGCTGTTAAGTGGCAATGTAGACAGAGCACCAGCACTGCACCAGCCATGCGCCCAGTGCTGGTAGCTACTCCCTTCATGGGGCTGGGATTTTTACAGCACTGGGAGAGCTCTCTCCCAGCACTGGTGCCACAACTACACAGCCACGTTAAAGTGCTGCTGCCGCGGCGGCACTTTAACATTGCTAGTGAAGACATACACTTAGTAAGAGACATAGGTGTATTGGTTGATCACAGTATGACTATGAGCCAGCAATGTGATGCAGCTGTGAAAAAGGCTAATGCTGTCCTAGGATACATCAGGTGAGGTATTTCAAGCAGAGACAGGGAAGTGTTAGTACAGTTATACAAAGCACTTGTGAGACCTCATCTGGAATATTGTGTGCAATTCTGGTCTTCCATGTTTACGAAAGTTGAATTCAAACTGCAACAGGTTCAGAGAAGAGCTACTAGGATGATCCGAGGAATGGAAAACCTACCTTATGAGATGAGACTCAAAGAGCTTGGCTTGTTTAGACTAAGCTAAAGAAGACTGACGGGAGATATGATTGCTCTAGGGTGATTGTATTTTCCCAAAGGGAAAATGAGACCCTGTATGGGGATGGCCTGAGGTCCCCCTCTTCCCGCCCCCCACCCCACTTCCCCCATGCAGGGCTGGTCTGGCCCTAGCCACTCTCCTGAGCCCTCCTCCTGCGTGGGGCTGGCATTGCTGCTTGCCTCGCCCAGCACATTCTCCTATGCCCCGGTAGGGGTCGCACCACACTTTTTTGGCAAAACTGGCCATTTGTCCAGTTTGCTCTTGCCAGCTGATGAGTTGGTGAGAGCAAACAGGACAAATGGCCAGTTTTGCCAAAAAGGTTGGGATGGCTGGGACAGAGCTTAAAAAAGGGACTGTCTTGGCCAAAACGGGACGTATGGTCACCCTAGATTTCTCTCTATAAATACATCAGAGGGATACATACTAAGGAGGGAGAGGAGTTATTTAAGTGCCAATGTGGACACAAGAACAAATGGCTATAAACTACCATTCAACAAGTTTAGGCTTGAAATTAGGTGAACCATCAGAAGACTGAAGTTCTGGAACAGCTTTCCAAAGGGCATAGTGCAGGCAAAAAAACCTAACTGGTTTCAAGACTGAGATTGATACGGTTATGGAGCGTATGGTATGATGAGACTGCCACAAATGGCATGTAACCAATCTGCTACTGCTAACAGCAAATATCTCCAAAAGCCAGTGATGGGACACTAAATGGGGAGTGCTCTGAGTTACTACAGAGAATTGTTTCCCAGGTGTCTGGCTGCTGGGACTTGCCCACTTGCTCAGGATCCAACTGATCACCCTATTTGGGTCCAGAAGGAATTTCCCCCCAGGTCAGATTGGCAGAGACCCGGGGGAGGGGAAAGGGGGAGGGTTGCTTTCCTCAATAGCATGGGGCACGAGTCACTGGCAGGTTTAAACTAGCGCAGATGGTGGATTCTCTGTAACTTGAAGTCGTCAAATCATTATTTGACGACTTCAGTAACTCAGCCAGAGGTTAGGGGTCTATTACAGGAGAGGGTGGGTGAAGTTCTGTGACCTGCAATGGGCAGGAGGTCAGACTAGATGATCATGATGGTCCATTGTGACCTTAAAGTCTATGAGACATTTCCTGCCCTGCAGACCTTACAGTCTAAGGGTCATATTGTGACCTATCCTCTACACTTGCCTAAGGAAGTAAAGTAAAACACCACCTTAATCCCTTTCACTGGTATGCTCACCTCCCTTACCTATGTGTGCATGGAAAGCAGGCTCCACAGAGCCTCTGTGTCTGTTCCTCATTCTGGTGGATATGTGAGGGGGGCAGTCTGCAGAAGGTTCCGAAATGGACACATACCCTTTTGCATATCTCCTCACATTTCCCATCTCTACCCACCTGCAGTGGAACACTTTTATTTCCCACCTAGATAATCATTATCCACAATGCACATAATCATATTAAGTTGAGGGGTTTGTGTGGCAGAAAAAAAGCTTTTTATTCCCACCTAATTTGGGCACTGAGACTCACTGAGAGAAACCCTTTTGCTTCTAGTGACCGTAAAGCAGCATTCAGCAGAATGCACATTAGTTGAATTTCCATTCTTTAAATTTTGTTCATATTTATAAATGTTTAAGTGACATTTTTATCTTAAAAGCTTTTCACTTCTATTTGGGAATCACTTTTAAAAAACTACTGCTAAGTAACATTTTATTTTCCTTTCTTCATAACATAATTGGGTTGGACAATAATTAAAACAAATGCTCCATGGTTGTTATCTGTACTATGACAGGGATGGCAGATCTTAGGTACACATGTCCAAAGTGGAATGTGATGTTGGCATATTACTGACCCGCAACTTGTTTCTCCTTACATGGAATGTATAAGTAGCTCTGATTGACTTCAATCAAGTAATTTCCATTAACATCATGGGAATTATTTGTACTGTATGTACAGTCAACTGATGTCAACTCAATTACAGCAATTTACACAAGATAAGGTCCTGGCCTGTGAATTCTAGGGTGGAAGCATCTGACCACCAAAGACAGCCAATATGAGACATAGATTACCTGATTCCAAGAATATAGGTGTCTGTGGAGTCAAGCTCTCTAATGTGACGTACTTCCTCCTTTCATCCAGATCAGTAATATAAAAGTTAACCAAACTTTTTCAGACTTAAAACAAAGTTCCATTTAAGGTTGTCCTTAGGTGTGCAATGACAGTTTGGGTTGATTCCTAATGTACAGGAGTTACTTTACCATCCTTATTAATGATAAACATCCACCAAGGCTTAATCATGGACAGCTGCCAAGGCTGATTTGTGTCACATCCTTCACACAGAAATTCAAGCCTTCTTTACTTCCCCCAAAATAAATTTTGTCTGTTCTATGAAGAGTGATAATTATATTTCTTTCACTTATGTGGAAGTCCTTGGTAATTCACTCATGCCTGGGGCTTTTTGAGTTATGGTTCCTACACCTTCATGACAGAAACATAACAATGTTTAACAGGTAAGAAGTTCAGCAGTTGTTGAATGGCAAGATATGGTTTGGGAAACTATAAGCTGCTGAGACACTGGAAGGATCAGCTTCTGACTCAGCTTTCCTCTCAAGGATATCGATCATGTTCATGGTATTACATGTCTATAGTATTGCATTTCTCCAGGTTAGAATTTGTGGAGGGGTTCTAAAATATAATAGATTTTGTGTCTTGTTTCTGTGCTGCATAGAAACAAAGCAGCTAGAGACAGTGTTTGTTAAATGAAAATGCTAGTGAAACATGGCCATCGATGAGGAGAAGACAAATTATTATTGTAATACACTACCATCCTCAATCAGAGGGGTTTCAAGTTGAGCAGGTCAGAAAATTTCTGATTAAACATTTTTCCACAGGAAAAAGCCAATTCAGTGAAAGCAAAACATGTTTATTTTGATGACATTTCATTTATAAAAAGAAACAGAGCAGAGCATTCTGATAAGGTCAAAATGGAATGTTCCTACCTTTACCGAACAGTTTTGAGTTTCCATTTCAAAAATGACTTTTCATTTCATATGTTATATAATAGTACTTTAAAAAGTTGAAACCAGAACAAGAAGTGTTTTAATTTTATCTGAACGTTTTGGTCAGCTTTTTAAAAATTTTATTTTGTGGGAAATTTGATTTTTTTCCCTATTCCATTTTGAAAAAGGGAAAGAATTGCAAAATTGCAATTTTCTGTGAAGCAGAAAATCTGATTCCCTCTCAGCTCTCGTTGAAGGTGGGCACAGTTTGAGAGAATGGCTGAGGGAATATGATTAAACAAAATGTCCTTATGCATCAGGACCATATTAAGTAGCACTAGACCTGGAAGATTATTCTGCAAAAAATTCAAATTTTAATCAAATGTACTTGATCTATAGTCACATTCCTTTTGTGCTTGCTCTCTGCAGATAATCTAGTAAATTAATGTACTGGTAGGTACAATCACCAAAACAGAATTTTAAGCAAATATTAGAGAATACTCAGGGAAAGCATTTTTGATTTTTGCACTAGAAACCTGATTTTAGCAGGTATGCTCATCCAAGCAGGTAACAGAAACATATCAGGTGAACATGTCTCAGTTAATGACCACTGAAATTTAGAATAGAATTTAGAAAACAATTATTCACTGTAATTTCTTGGTAGTCCATCGATCCGATGATGACAAATCTGTGCAAATCATCAGTTGTTGGTCTTATGGTGTGGCCTCTGATGGCTATACAAGCCAATTCCAGAGGTGCACATTTTCACTGTAATTATTCAGCAAGTAATTTGAACAACAAATACATCTGAGGTAAAAAAAAATCAGTCTTCTTATACACAATTTTTGGACAGTTAGATTTTCCAAATAAGTTATTCACCACAAATTGTCTGCCCAGCTTCAAGTATAACAATGGTGATAAGCTTAGTTATCATACAAGGACCAATTTCTGTTGGTGAGAGAGCGAAGGTTTCAAGCTTACATAGAGCTCTTCTTCAGGTCTGGGAAAATTACTCAGAGAATCACAGCTAAATACAAGATGGAACAAATTGTTTGGCATAAGTAGTTAACACGTATTTCAAAGAACCACTCAAGGTGAAGTGGCCTGTTAACACCCCTCCAGTCTTAGCCCTGGTCTACATTGGGGAGTGGGGGTCCGACCTAAGATACGCAACTTAGCTACACAAATAGCGTAGCTGAAGTCAGCGTATCTTAGGTTGACTTACCTGGCCGTGAGGACGGTGGCGAGTTGACCGCTGCCACTCCCCCGTCGACTCCGCTTCCGCCTCTCGTGAGCTGAAGTTCCGGAGTCAACAGGGAGTGCGTTCAGGGATCGATTTATCCGCGTCTAGATGAAACGTGATAAATCGATCCCCGATAGATCGCTCACTCCTCGCCGATCCGGTGGGTAGTGAAGACCTGCCCTTAGGGAAGAAAGGAAGTGGAGGGAGCAGTTGGAGGGGTTTATTAGTGAGTTACAGATTGTTGTAGTAAGCCATAAATCCAGTGTCTCTATTCAGTCCATTATTTTTAGTGCCTAGCAAAGTTATGAATTTAAGCTCCAGGCTAGTCCTTTGAAAGTGTTGTGCCAGTTTCCTTTAAGGATGAGGACTGATAAGTCAGATATAAAGTGATCGCTTTGTGAAAAGTATTCACCCACAGGTGACGTGGTGTTTTTCCTCTTATCTTTTTTCTGTGAGAGTTCATTTGAGAGCATAGTGATTGTCTGGTTTCACTCCCATAGTTACTATTTAGTGCACTGGATGAGGTAAACCAATGTTGTGACAGACATGTGTAGGACCCATGGATCATGAAAGGTATGTTGTGGGGGGTGTTGATCACTGCAGCAGTGGAGATATGTCTACAGGTTTTGCATCTGTTGCTCTGGCAATGTCTGGTGCCAATTTGAGTTGGTGTGTCCTGGTCTGTGGGGAGCTTGCTTCTGATGATGAGATTGGATAGGTTGGAAGGTTGATTGAAGGCCAGAAGAGGGGGTTCAGGAAAGATTTCTTTTGGGATGGGGTCCCCATCAAGTATGTGTTGTAGTTTGTGATGATACGAGGTATCAAACAACACTGCACACAGGACATGAGGGTCATCTAAAGATGTGAAGCCTATGTCTTCATTTAAGAAGCAAAAATTTTCCAATAATGTAAACAACTTAATAGAAGTTCTGCAGTAGATTTGCCTCCTGGATTTTATATATATATTTGGCGAGGGGTGTTTGTGTGAGGAAGAGATGAGAGAAATTGTATTTTGGATGAAAATACAGACAACAGGAGGAAACATCAGACAAATATAAAGAGCTTATAACAATGAGCCAACACATGGAAAAATTAGCCTTTCACAACAAGATGCTAGCACTCTCTCCCTCACATAGGCATACTCCCATCCAGATATTTAATCCCTCCTTCATTCAAACAGAATGGTATCCATTTCCCCAGCTGAGTCTTTGTAGCTTGTTTGTATCTCCAGACCTCCTGAGACTATAAATGGTTCCTGACTGCCTGCAGTGGGGCTGATACTTTCCAGAAGGCTGTGAGCACTGACAAGAGCAAAGCCTTCTGGGTCACATTAACAACAATGCTGGCAGACAGCTAGTGGAGGGAAAATATACAGACTTAGGATTCTTGAGCTAACACTGGTGCTGCAGGTGGACAGCTGAACAGCATGAAAAGCATGCCTACTTGTGCTTGTTTAAGCTTTTCAGGGAATGAGTGATAAGTCTAAGACCAGTAGGCAGTTGCCCCTTCTGCTACCCTGTAAATTACAGCCTTGGCAGGCCATTGTGAAAACTCTTTCAATCTCCTGTGAGATTTCCTGATGGGTCACAGTACTGGAAGTGACAGCTACAGCTATTGGAAATAATGGCCCATAGCCACAGCAAAAAAAGATGAATGACAGCACTTTTTAGTCAGAACAACAGCCCAGTAATCCATATCAGCACTTTATATTGCAGAGAATAAGTTCATACAACAAGACCAAGCAACCAGATGGACGGCTTGGGTTATGAATACAATGTGGAAAACATTTTATCTTATCATAATGTTTCTTTCTTCCCTACAGCACTTCTGATATACCATTGTCTTAAACTATCTGAAATGTTGTTAGGTGTGCCTGAAACTACCTTGTGGAAGAAAAAGTCAACTGCAACACTGCACATATTGTGAGGGAAGATCTTCATGTGTGCATTTATGCTTGTGGAACATAGTGGATCCATAGCTCTGGAGACTTAAGTTCTCTGTGTCTCCACAGGCGTAGTGCAGCATGGGTAGCAACAATGCAAGCTTCTCACATTGTTCTATCAGCAACCTTCAAAAGTTATGTTTCACAAAATGGTTATTTACAGAATGAGTACAGAGCTTTCTTGTCTGTCAGTCATATTTAACGAGCTGCATCTCATCCACCAATAGTAACAGCCTAGCAACAGACACATTATTACATCTTCTCTTGTCTAAAATATTGCTCCACTAGTTCCTAAGCTGAAAGTCAATATCTTTGCTCACTGAAGGTGTTCCTAATTAATTTTAACGTAACAATATGTATACATGTATTTTCATTAAATTGCTTTTATATGTAGTACAGTAGGTACAACTGAAAACTCAGCATTCACTTTCCCAGGCCATGTAAAAAGAACAGGAGTACTTGTGGCACCTTAGAGACTAACAAATTTATTAGAGCATAAGCTTTCGTGGGCTACAACCCACTTCTTATGCATCCGAAGAAGTGGGTTGTAGCCCACGAAAGCTTATGCTCTAATAAATTTGTTAGTCTCTAAGGTGCCACAAGTACTCCTGTTCTTTTTGCGGATACAGACTAACATGGCTGCTACTCTGAAACCAGGCCATGTAGTAACTGTGGTATATCCCTACACTTATAATAGGAAACAGATCAGTACCACAATAAATTGTAATGTGGCAGATGTTGAGTTTTTACTGATGCTCATTATAGCTCAGATAGTATAGTTCAGCATAAACTGAACAATTATACAAAATAAATGCATTAATAAAAATGATGATGTTTGTGGATAATCTGCACAGAAAAAAAGGGCTAAATTTGTCAGATAAAATGTTTGCCTAGGTCTAGTGTGAAATGACATGTTGAACTCAATTCCACACTGAATAATTTCTTTGCAAGAAAGAGAGATTTGCAAGTAGTAAAATATCTCTCAATGATCACATAGGTCAAAAGTTGTGACATTTTTGTGTGAGATGTTGTTTTCAGTTCACTCCCACTGCAGATTGGCAGGGCACAAAGTACCTGATTTACCTGGATGACAAAATAATGAAGGCTCCATATTTGACACCATGGAAACAATGACCAAAAAACCCTCTATCACTATTAGAGAAATAGTCTCTTTAACATTTTAAAAGATCTCAGTGATTCATACCCCTCCTACAATGCTCAACTCCTAGTGACATCTGTCTGTCTATCATTCTCCACTTTGCTGCACCAAACTTGTCTCATTTTCTGTCTATTTGTTCATGTGTTTGAACTATCTGGAAAGGTGCCAGTAAAGAAGTACTGTGTCGAAACATATAAAGATGCATAAAGTACCTTGGGAGGAATGCAGTCTGGTTGTCTCTACACTCTAGTCCTATCAAATCTCTTCAGGGTAGGAGACTCTAGTGTCTCTTTTTTATTTTAATGTGTCTTTCTTACCACCTCCTCCCTTTAATTTTAGCAAATATAATAGTCATGGGCATTGTATTTTATTTTTACCATCTGTCTTCCATTTTTATTAAATAGTTATGGCTTATTGTTAATTGACATTGCAGATTGTCCCTATTACGTTTGTACTGCAATAATGCATCTGGATGTAACTGGGGGAAAGATTGCTGCCCAGCTGTTTTCACTATATATAATTCTAGAGCCTTAAAATTACACCTGTCCTGCAGAGGCTTTTCTGTTCTCCACACTGATTTCTGTTGAACACTGAGGTTTTGTTTAAAAAAAAACCAAACCAAACAAAAACCTCCCTTCAGGACAAGTAGAGTGTTGAGGCTGCAGGACCATAACCTCAAATGATTCATTTGAAAGAATAAAAATCTCTTGCTGTTTTAAAAAGGCAAGATCCAAAACCCTTCCACTGACTTCAGTAGGCTTTGAATCAGGCTATTTCTGAATACAAAAGGATCTAAGGATACAAAGGACCCCAAATAATGTTAAAAAACAAGTGTGTTAGCAGGTCTTTAGTGAGGCTGTATTCCTGTGTGTTTTATTTAATAGTCCAGTGTACTAATTCTAGTCACATCACATATGTGGCAGTGTAAGCTTTAGGGGCCATTGAACACTATAAACGTTCCCAGTGTATCACAGTTATAGCTACACCTATGCTAACTAACTTTCTGCTGAGCCCCTGTGAGAATTCAGTGTTCAGTAGCCCTCAAAATTTCTCATTCCTTCCCTGTGGTTTAGCAGTTTCACATTGGACTGCAATATAAAACATTTAAGATCAGTGGTTCAATACCTCTTAAAGGACCTTTTTTAACGGTGCCTGAAAGGCACGTTTGTGCCTCTTTACTTATCAGTGTCTATTTCTTTATTTCTATTTTGCACAGTTAAGGGGGACAATAGGTAGTAAAGATATTGCTGATATACGGTACTTACAACAAGCACACAGAAGCCATGAGCAAGCAGGCAAACACTCCTATGAGAGAACAAAAATACAAGATTAGTTCTAGAAATTGTGGGTGTCAAACAGCAAAAGCTTGATCTTGAGAGCTATTGAGCTCTCCTGGGAGGTGCTGGGAGCCCTCCTCTCCAGCTGAGGTCAGTGGAAGTTAAAGGCACCCAACTGGAATGCTGCTTCTTGCAGGATTGAGCCAGGAAAGCTAGATTTTCTAAAAAGCCTGAGTCCCGTTTAGGCACCAAAAGAAGTGGCCAGATTTTCAGAAGAAAGCAGCACATTGGATGGCTATCAATGTTACAAAGTCAGCTTCTGGGTTTTGAACATTTTTGAAAATCTGGCCCTTATACCCATGCCTAAATAGGTGCTGAGTGCTTGGAAATCTGGCTCTGATCTCTTTGGGGGGAAAAAAACCCGTGGCCCTAAGTGCACTACCTATGAGGCATGGATCGTCACCACTAAGATGTGTGGAAAAATATGTCACTATGAAACTGTGGAAAAAGGCCTGCTTGGGGATATGGGAGAGTGGGTTCCATCTGAGCTCTGCCCTTGACCTGCTATGTAATCTTGGGCAAGCTGTTTCACCTCTGTTTTCCCCTTACTCTTTGTTTTGCTTGTCTATTTACATGAAGTTTTTAGAATCATAGAATCATAGAATTTCAGGGTTGGAAGGGACCTCAGGAGGTCATCTAGTCCAACCCTCTGCTCAAAGCAGGACCAATTGCCAACTAAATCATTCTAGCCAGGGCTTTGTCAAGCCTGACCTTAAAAACCTCTAAGGAAGGAGATTCTACCACCTCCCTAGGTAACCCATTCCAATGCTTCATCACCCTCCTAGTGAAAAAGTTTTTCCTAATATCCAACCTAAACCTCCCCCACTGCAACTTGAGACCATTACTCCTTGTTCTGTCATCTGCTACCACTGAGAACAGTCTAGATCCATCCTCTTTGGAACCCCCTTTCAGGTAGTTGAAAGCAGCTATCAAATCCCCCCTCATTCTTCTCTTCTGCAGACTAAACAATCCCAGTTCCCTCAGCCTCTCCTCATAAGTCATATGCTCCAGCCCCCTAATCATTTTTGTTGCCCTCCGCTGGACTCTTTCCAATTTTTCCACATCCTTCTTGTAGTGTGGGGCCCAAAACTGGACACAGTACTACAGATGAGGCGTCACCAATGTCGAATAGAGGGGAATGATCACGTCCCTCGACCTGCTGGCAATGCCCCTACTTATACAGCCCAAAATGCCGTTAGCCTTCTTGGCTGTTGACTCATATCCAGCTTCTCGTCCACTGTAACCCCTAGGTCCTTTTCTGCAGAACTGCTTCCTAGCCATTCGGTCCCTAGTCTATAACAGTGCATGGGATTCTTCCATCCTAAGTGCAGGACTCTGCATTTGTCCTTGTTGAACCTCATCAGGTTTCTTTTGGCCCAATCTTCTAATTTGTCTAGGTCCCTCTGTATCCTATCCCTACCCTCCAGCGTATCTACCACTCCTCCCAGTTTAGTGTCATCTGCAAACTTGCTGAGAGTGCAGTCCATGCCATTCTGCAGATCATTAATGGTGCTGTCTCTTACTATGCATTTGCACAGTGCCTCGCACAAGGGGCCCTGATCTTATTTGGTCTCACTATGCATTTTGGATCTAGCATTTTATTACAAGATCTAAAAGGCACAAGCATAATAGAAGAAAAATTAACATGGCTTTGTAAAGTGGGGGAAAAAACAATAAACAGGGTCACCCTTGGTAGAACTGAACACCTGCTACCTCTCACAGGCATGCCAAAATCACTTACACTGGCTGCTGAAATTCTACACTTAGAGTAAATAAACCCCAAACTAGAACTGGGTTTGAAGTATAAATAGCAAACTATTTATCCAACACACTTAGCCCTTTTTTCTCTTCACAAATTACCTGTGAACAAACATGGATTTTAACAAATATATTCATTATTCAAAATTGTTTGATTAATATTTTATATGAACATACTTTGGCATATGGGATTCTGTGACCTATTAACTTTCTTCACTATTAGTGATGTGTGGCTAGTCAGGTAAGTCACTTTGTCCCATTTTTGTTGCTTATTTGGAAGGCTGAAACTTTATATGGGGTGGGGGGAAGTAAACACTTCTGGTGAGAATATTCGCATGCAAATACCTTGCTAACATGTATGTTCACAAGAAGAATAGCCATTTCCCCAGGCATTGATGCAAATGACTCATTTCCAAATGCTCATGGATAAGAAAGTAAAAAGGGGTATTAATATGTCTTAAGAAAAATGCCATGTAGGTGTGATAAAAAAATAATTTCATCACTTTTTTCCTACTATTCACCCATTTCTACCCCAAACCATGTCACTTTAACAACAATTTTGCACAGCCCTAACATTTTTATGAAGATACGTGCATGGTAGAATGAAGTAGGACTAAAGCAAAAAAGGGTGAAATAGGAGCTCAGGATTTTCTAATCTGTAGTCAGGGTAGAAATGATCACACAGAACATAAAAGAAGAACTGGATATGAAAAATAAGATTTTTTAAAAATTCTTATAAAGTTATATCAAAAGCTACAGGACTAAATTAGTCTGGTCTTGAAAGATAATTCAGCATTTATATTGCTAACTGAAAGATATCCCTTTAGGACTGTGGGGAAAACAGCAGGTTACTAAGTTACGGTGCTTTTTTCATTTCTGCAATGAGTCACTTGAGTCATCTTCAGTTACAAAACTATAGTCATAAAAAGAATAACATGTTTAAGACCACTAGCTTCTGGAATCCACTGATCCATGCAATTGCTGTCACACTGGAGAAGGCAAAGTTTGACTTGACATTAGTTTCTTGTCCTTCCATATTGCATATGACATATTGTCTTTCTATATGCATTTTACTTGCAGGATCTTGGCATTTGGAAGAAACAGAAGAATTCTTATTTGGCTGATATTCATTGACCAGTGTCAGAAGCCTTTTCGTCAATTTAGGGAATTGCACCAACACACATTTTTTTTAGGTTTATTGATATTGCATTCACAGCAATGTCATGAGTTTCATTTGAGGAGTCAGTTCAGCAATTCCTGTGCCTGAACAAAAATGGAATACAATGGAAAGCATGGGTGCCAGGTTAGTTGTTCAGTGAGGAAAGAATGGGCTTGTGGCTAAGGAGGACAGTAGGCCTCTGAAGGATGGGTTAAATTCCCAGCTCTTCCATTGAATTTCATTTTGCCAAATCATTTGAGATCTCTAGGCCAGATTGTAAGCCACTTATATGCATGGTGAGGAGCTGCTCACAGGAGCAGCCCTGAAGTTTAAAGGCTTGTGCCTGTAACTGCTTGTCAGTCTGCGATTCACTAGCTGGCATTCATAGCCTCTGCTCCCACTCTATAAAATGAGGATACTACTTCCCTACCGCCGAGGGGAGCTGTGAAGACACAAACTACAATTTTCATAAGAGCCTAATCATAGTTAGGTTTGAAACTCCCTTAGGCTCTTCTGAAGATCCTGGACAAATTCACGAGGGTTTGCAAGATGCTCAGATACTATAGTGACAGGAGGTCATATTGTTCTAGTCCAGTGTAGCTTAGATGAGATGGGAAACGTATTTATTATTTAATGCTCTACACTCTTGATGAGTTTTAATTTCCCCACGCTGCCTGTGATGGATTTTTGCTGTTTCACCTTTCTGTTGCTACCAGTCCCACCAGTCACAGGCCCTAAACAACAAAGAAACAGCTTGGTTTGCAAAAACTTTCCAGACTCTCTGGGGAAGATCAGAAACTTGCAGCATATTTTAAACTGTTGTTCGATTTCCTGAGGGGAGAGAACTGTCTCTAGGCACAAATTAGTGCTACCAGTGGAAGATAGGGTTCAGCTGTTGATATACTAATATGCAGCAATTATGATAAAACAAAACTCATTCCAAAATTCTGCTGTAACTATGGTAACCTGCATTCAATGTATTCCATTAAAAATATAAAAAGCTACCCCAGCAGGAGTGAGTAAATATTATCTATTATTGATTTATGAATGTTCCAGCTTGTGAAAAGTGGTTAATATATTTTCATCATGAAACACATTTGTTAAACCTTCCTTTGTATTGATAGTTATTGTCTGTTTAAATAGTGTCTGCCAGATATCATTAATTTTTACATCTATTTTGAATCACTATCTGCCTTCATTATAAAGACTCTGTTTTACACAAGGACTTGGGGGCATTTCCTTGATTAACTCTGTTGTTTTGTTAAATTTCTAATTGGGGTCACTTCCAGTTGTATTCAACTTAAATTTAACAAATAAGCCTCCAGCCCAAATGTGATTTTGTATATTTTTCTTTTCAATAATAATAATAATAATAATAATAATTAATTAATACAGTATTTGGCTATTTAAATGTATGATGGACAGACAAGCTATACAGAGATTATCACTAGCTCCCCAAATTACTTGTATATGAAAAATAAAATGCTGCAAACTAAACTAAAAACCTTTTGAAATTTTGCTTAAAGTAATGTTTTGAAAGGACAAAGACATGAGAAATAGGTGCTGATTAATGTATGTTGACTGCCTTTTAGAACTGTTCAGTATATTTTATTGCCTTATTATATATTGAGCAATGATATTGCACTTAGAATAACAAACAGAGGAAGACGTGGTCCTTATCATTGTAAAGATCTTACAAATGAAGCACACTAATCTGGGTTCTCTTGTGTGAGTTCATAATGATTTCTTCCATGTATCCTCCTATGCACATCGCAGAGTATACATAGTACCACCATAAGCACTATATACCCCAAAAGAAGTAGGTCTGGATCAGACCACATCACAAATAATAATATCACTATTGCTGGCACCAATTGACTCCAGCATAGAGAATTAATTATTTTCTCTCACTTATCTTATCTTATCATAATGTTTCTTTCTTCCCTACAGCACTTCTGATATACCATTGTCTTAAACTATCTGAAATGTTGTTAGGTGTGCCTGAAACTACCTTGTGGAAGAAAAAGTCAACTGCAACACTGCACATATTGTGAGGGAAGATCTTCATGTGTGCATTTATGCTTGTGGAACATAGTGGATCCATAGCTCTGGAGACTTAAGTTCTCTGTGTCTCCACAGGCGTAGTGCAGCATGGGTAGCAACAATGCAAGCTTCTCACATTGTTCTATCAGCAACCTTCAAAAGTTATGTTTCACAAAATGGTTATTTACAGAATGAGTACAGAGCTTTCTTGTCTGTCAGTCATATTTAACGAGCTGCATCTCATCCACCAATAGTAACAGCCTAGCAACAGACACATTATTACATCTTCTCTTGTCTAAAATATTGCTCCACTAGTTCCTAAGCTGAAAGTCAATATCTTTGCTCACTGAAGGTGTTCCTAATTAATTTTAACGTAACAATATGTATACATGTATTTTCATTAAATTGCTTTTATATGTAGTACAGTAGGTACAACTGAAAACTCAGCATTCACTTTCCCAGGCCATGTAAAAAGAACAGGAGTACTTGTGGCACCTTAGAGACTAACAAATTTATTAGAGCATAAGCTTTCGTGGGCTACAACCCACTTCTTATGCATCCGAAGAAGTGGGTTGTAGCCCACGAAAGCTTATACTCTAATAAATTTGTTAGTCTCTAAGGTGCCACAAGTACTCCTGTTCTTTTTGCGGATACAGACTAACATGGCTGCTACTCTGAAACCAGGCCATGTAGTAACTGTGGTATATCCCTACACTTATAATAGGAAACAGATCAGTACCACAATAAATTGTAATGTGGCAGATGTTGAGTTTTTACTGATGCTCATTATAGCTCAGATAGTAGTTAATTATAAATCAAACACAGAACTCTCTCCTTTCATAGATTTTTTTTAAGGCCAGAAGTGACCATTAAATCATCTAGACTGACCTCCTATATAACAGACCATAGAATTTCACCCAGTCATCCTATTTGACTGAACCATATCTTCCCAAAAGGCATCCAGTCTTTCTATGAAGATGAAGATGGAAAATTCCAATGGTTTATCAATTCACTTTAAAGATTTGTGCCTTAATTTAAATTTGTCTTGCTTTAGCTTCCAGGCATTGGTTCTTGTTATGGCTTTCTCTGCTTGAAGGTAGTTATCCACTTAATCTTCTTTTTTGCTAGCCTAAACAAATAAAGTTCCAAGTTTCTCACTGTAACCAAGTTTCTCCAGCCCTCTAATCATTTTGGTGGCTATTCTCTAAATCCTCTTCAACTTATCAACATCATTTTTTATAATGTTGACAACAGAGCTGGATACAGTACTCCCAACTCCTACTCAGTACTCCTGTTTATACATCCACAGATTGTAATTGCCCTTTCTGCCTCAGGATCTTGTGATAGGGTTAGGTCCTCTATGTGAGAATTTGGATTAGACATCCAAAATCTCCTGACAAGATTATTCTGTTATTTTGTTTAAACTATTCCTAGTTTTTCATATTCTCCATTGCACATAGTTGCAGTATTTCATGGGGTTACAGACTACATTCCCATTCAGTATTCTGTAATACATAGTGTTTACCCTTGGTTCTCTCATTTGGTCAGTTATCTTTTTACTGACTTCATTTGGGTAACCTGGCAGGCTCCTGCAGTTTTGTAGGTTTTTCCTGTGATGTTGTTAGACCTGCAATAGATGGGGAGCAGGCAGATACCGGACACAGTGTTGGTATATAATACTCTAAATACTCTTTATTGATTACAAAACAAACCTTACTCACTCCACATTCACACCCCAAACATACTATACCAGAGTCCAAAGGTCAGAATGGTTCCGATGGCCAGTCAAGATTCCTTTCAATCATAAGATTATAAGATGTGGGGAGCTGGGGAAAATCACATTTATATTTACACAGGGCTCTGGATAAATAAACAACTTTGATTTGCAGAAATCATAGGCAACCATTTATAAAAACCATTTATTTTGTCGCGTCATTTTTGCCTTTGTTTACAAGGCCTTCTACCCACACAATTCCAAAGAGACAATCTTGGGCAGGCCACCATGATTCAAGGCATGCCATTTCCTTCAATATTTATACAATTTTATATCAGTCCAGCTGGTGTTGTTTCCTTTTCTGCTGATTTTCCGTATTTTTCTCGGAACATAACAAGATTGGTTTTGCACAAATAGTTCTAATAGTTATTGACCTTAAGTTCTTGCTTTGGTTGCCAACTTGCAACGCACATATTCATGTCAAGCACGCATCATTCATACCACCACACTTGGTATGAACTACCATTTGTAAACCAATCTTTTTGTTTTTGCCCGCATTCTCTACCACATGTTAGACCCGCAATAGAGGTTTTTCTATGGGATGGGGAGCAGGCAGATATATAACACTTTACATGCTTTTTACTGATTACAAAACAGACCTTACTCTCTCCACATTCACACCCCAAACATACTAAACCAGAGTTCAAAGATCAGAATGGTTCTGATGGCCAGCTGAGATTTCTTTCAATTATAAGATCATAAGATGTGGGAAGCCAGCAAAAAACACATTCATTGTAAAATTTTAAAGCCCTTTATTATACCCCCCCCTTCAAAAATGTATCAATTACCCAATGGGTAAAAAGGTTACCAATAAAACTTAAAAACATAACATTTAAATTAACTAATGCCATTAAAAAGGCAAAAAACTATGTAAATTCTCATGTGGCTCAGAACAGTAAACTATAAAAAATCAAAAATAAAGTAATGTATTTGAAATTAATATAAAAAAATCATGTCCTAAAGTCTAAATGGGTTAAACCATTTTCCATCATAAATAAAATTTCACCTATTGTAGTGCAAATTAACAAAAACAAAAAAAAGGGAAAGTGGGTCCACACATCACCATTAAAGTTATGGCCTAAAAATTAAATAATGTTCCTTTCTTTTTCTTTTAGTTTATCTTACCAAGAAAAAGAAATGCTCAATTGCACCAAAATGTATCTTGTACAAACCTTAAATTTAAAGTGCAAATACGGTGCTACAATTTTTGTTATTAGCTTATTGCTTATGCTTGCTTTGCTTTGCATTTTGTGCTTAGTAAAATAATTGTGTTGTGTGCATTATATTTTAAAAAAACAATAATAATAATACCAGAGCTCAAGCAAAAATAAAATAGTTATTGTAAGTATTTAAAATAATATGGCCAGAAGCTTCAGACATTATTCTGATGGAATAATTACAATGGCTTCAATATTAAAAATCCTCATAACTCAAAAAAGGAAAAATATGTTTTGTGACTTTTGTGTTTTTTTTTTAATATTTAGAAAAATGTAGGGGTACATAAATATACATATAAAAGCAGCTCTAAAATAAAGGTATAAATCAAAAAAATAATACATTCATCTATTCGTGAAACAAAATAAAAAAACCAAAACCAAACAAAACCAAATGTAAAAAAAAAAAAAAAAAGACTTTTAAGGTAAAATTTAAAATATGCTAAAAAATGGCAAAAATGTAACATAAAAATATCTAAAGCCAAAACATTTTAAAAAGCAATAAAGGTATTTCTACATACTAAGGGGGGAAGGTCACTGTAGTGAGGCCGAGTGGCCTCCCTCTGCACGGGACAGCGAGGGTCCACTACACGCCCCTTGGTGGGCAGAGCCTTGCCTGCCCCGCCCCCCTTGCCGGAAGTGCCGGGGTGGGGCTGGAAGTATAAGAGGAAGGCCCCGCAGCTCAGTCAAGGCAGGATCCAAGGAGAAGAAGGACGCCCCTGCGGTACTGCCGTGCCCAGTAGGGGAACCTACACCTGACGAGGAGTGGCCCGGACTGCCGGTCATGGTGTACCCTGAGGAACCCTGGAAGCGAGAGGTACCAAACCCTGAGGAGGCAGGAAGTGACCCAGGGGCAGCCCCAGAGCAACTGGCTGCGGAGTCAGGTGTGGCTCAGTCAGTGTGTTGTGGTTGGATCCCCGCCAACGCAAGGGCAGCCAATCCTGCCCCTGCCAGGGCCCTGGGCTGGGACGCAGTGGAGTAGGGTGGGCCCACGACCCCCTGCCACCCCACCCCGGGGTGGCTGACATCCTATACTTCACTAGGAAGTTCCTGCTCTGGTGAAGGAGCCGCCCTTACCAGCGCCCTTATAGACTGGTGCATTGCTGGCAGCCCAAGCCCCGCCCAGACTAAAGCAAGCCCCTGAGACTGTTAGTTTGCTGGCAGCCTGAGCCTCTGCAAGCCCAGGCCCTGGTCAGCTGTAGAGACTCTTTGCTAGCTGCCGGAGGCCCGCCCAGGCTAGAGCCAGCCCCTGAGACTGTGTTTAGTTGCGGGTAGCCTGAGCTTCCACAAGCCCAGGCCCGCACCAGCTCCATAGACTGCAATTGCCTTGCGGGTGGCTCGAGCCCCGCTCAGGCCGAAGCCAGCCCCCGGTAAGCTGTGTTTAATTGCTGGCAGCTTGAGCCTCCCCAAGCCCAGGCTAAAGCCTGACCATGACTGTTTGGTGCCTGCGGGGCCTTGCTCCACCTCAGGGCAGAGACAAGGGCCCTAGACCCTCTGCAGTTTCCTGCCTTGGCCAGACAAGCCCGACTGAAAGACAGCCTACGCCTTGGGACCTCCCGTCACAACCTCAGGACAGTGTAGCAAGCCCGGAAGCAACCTGAATGAGGGGCCTCCCTCTGCACGGGAGAGCGAGGGTCCATTACAGTCACCTAATGTTTAAATTTAGTTATAATAAAAACAATCTCAATATAAGTACTTCAAACCAGTGTTTCTCAAACTGGGGTCGCCGCTTGTGTAGGGAAAGCCCCTGGCGGGCCGGGCCGGGCCGGTTTGTTTACCTGCCCCATCCGCAGGTCCGGCCGATCGCAGCTCCCACTGGCCACGGTTCGCTGCTCCAGGCCAATGGGAGCTGCTGGAAGCAGCGCGGGCCGAGGGACTTACTGGCTGCTGCTTCCAGCAGCCCCCATTGGCCTGCAGCAGTGAACTGCGTCCAGTGGGAGCTGCGATCGGCCATATCTGTGGACGGGGCAGGTAAACAAACCGGCCCGGCCCGCCAGGGGCTTTCCCTACACAAGCGGCAACCCCAATTTGAGAAACACTGGTTTGGAGTACTTATATTGAGATTGGTTTTATTATAACTAAATTTAAACATTAGGTGACTGTAATGGACCCTCGCTCTCCCGTGAGGAGGGAGGCCCCTACACAAGCGGCGACCCCAGTTTGAGAAACACTGCTCTAAACTGTACCTTTTAAAGTTTAAAATTTATTGTAGTCACCCTAAATGTAACTAATAAACAAAAATTGGCTAATACTCATGTAAAATAAAATAAGTCAATGGCTCTTAAATTATAAAAATATGGTGTAATAGAAAATCCTTCCATAATAATAAAATTAAGTTCCTTTAACAAAATTAATGGGAAAATATATTTTCAAAAATATGGTCTTTTTTTATGTTTATTAATCAAGTACCAGTAAACAAAATTGCACCAAAAATCATGGCAAACAAGCACCCATATAGGAAGGGAAAAGTAATCAAAGCCCCAACTATCGTAAATCAAAAAATCTGGTTAAAAAAAGCACAAGTAAACATAGGTGCACAATATCCGGAGTGTATGCCATATGACTTGCCTCTATTACAAGCATGGCAACAACGGTAAAAAAACAAAGCTATACAAAATAAAAAAGGTATAAAAATATATTGTAGGTAGTATTGGTGCTGTAGCTAAAGTTTTAAACTCATTTAATATTAAAACGTTACTGAAAAAATGTCAGCTTTGGGTAAGATTTTAGAGGCTATACAAACGCATGTAACACAAAATTTTGGTGCATTATCAAAACAAAAAATAAAAGTGTAAAATTCCAATTAAAACAAGTCCAAGCCTTAGATTTACATTTTGAGATGTTTTATTTGCTGTGTCTGAATGGTCAAATACTATTTTTTTTTTAAATATGGCAATTTCTCATTGGTATAATGTTTTTTAAAAATGGTCTCCCAGTGTCACAGCTCTTCTAAATTTAATGCTACATCCTATTGTCATAGTATTTGCATTAATAATTTTGTTAACCTTTATCATGCTATGTTTATATTGCCAAATAAAAAAGCAACAAAAAGTTTTGGAGCAAGTAATATATAAAATTAAATTGCTTGCAAAATTATAAAGTGATACAATAATTAATGGCATTAATCATGTATCAAGAGGGGTAATGTTGGGATACACACACACACACACACACACACACACTGATTCATATATCCATGTAATATGTTATAAGTCATTCATACCACGCCTCAATAACCTGTAGCATATTACATGGATATATGAATCACAATGCATATTGATATATATATACCAACAATGTTTGATGTTCCTCACAGTAGTCTTCAAAGATTTGTATCCTGTTTGTTTACTGTCTCCTGTTTGTAGTCAGTTTGCTGAATTCAGTTACAGAAGTGAAAGGTATTCTACTAGGAATGTTTCCATAAGGTATAAATCAGTGTTTCTCAAACTGGGGTCACCGCTTGTGTAGGGAAAGCCCCTGGCGGGCCGGGCCCATTTGTTTACCTGCCCCGTCCGCAAGTCGGCCGATCGCGGCTCCCACTGGCCGCGGTTCGCCACTGCAGGCCAATGGGGGCTGCTGGAAGCGGCGGCCAGTAAGTCCCTCAGCCCACGCCGCTTCCAGCAGCTCCCATTGGCCTGGAGCAGCGAACCATGGCCAGTGGGAACCGCAATCGGCCGGACCTGTGGATGGGACAGGTAAACAAACCGGCCCGGCCCGCCAGGGGCTTTCCCTACACAAGCGGCGACCCCAGTTTGAGAAACACTGCTCTATGCCCATGCAGTACTATTCCCTTACAGTACATTTTGTAATATGCCAAGCAACGGTGCTTCTAGTCATTTTAAAATTTCTTCTTCTCAGTTTCGATATATTGCTTCTAGATATACTTTTGTGCACCATGATAAATTCCTCCCCCTTCTTGATATGTACTCTCTTCAGTTATTTGTAGACTATCAGAATGTACACATTTAGTTATTGCTTAACCATATATGTAGTGCCAGATTCTTATTTACATCAAGACCTCTTTACACCGTCAATGTAAAGGGGTCTTAGTGTGAGAGAGAATTCAGCCCACAGTATTTAGTCCTTTTAATCTTTCCTCATAAGTCAATTGCTGCACCTGATCATTTTTGTTGCTGTAATTTGAGCTTCCTTTTAGTTTTGTTCGTAATTCACTTCCCAGAACTGAAGGCAATGTTCTAGGCATATACAGCAGGTGTATTTTCATATTCACTATTAAATTGGTCGCACTCACATTTCGTAGCACTGTGCAACACAGTCCCATGATGTATTTTTAATAACTCTGCTTCTGCACCCATAATTTTACTAGTCCCTATCACTGCCTTTTCACACTACATTCTCTGCCCATTATCTACCACAATTTTATTTTATCATTTCTGCTTTCCAGATAATCATTGAATGTTTTTGTATTTCAGCTTATACCTGAGGTATAACCTTGTATTTTCCAAGACTAAGCCACATCTTATTCCCTCCCCCCCCCCACCAGCTTTCTATGATCTAATACATTATTTTTCACCCAACAATGGTATTCATAACTCTTCCCAAATTATGTCATCTGTGAATTTCACTAATGAGCTATTTATACTCCTTTCTCCCAAATCAAGAATGTAAAAGTTAAATAACACTGGATTTAACACCAGTCCCTAATGTAACCCACTTGACATCTCCGAGCAACTCAATACGTCCATATTCTTTGTTTATAGTCTTTCAGCCGATCTTCAATCCACATGACAGTGTGAATATTTGTCAATTTGAATTCATTTTGTGACAAAGATTTCATGAGACACTATCAAATGCTTTACTGAAATCAAAATATGTTACATCTACCCCTTTCCTTTCATCTACTTATTTTGTAATTCTTTATAAAAAACAATCAAATTTGTCTGGTAAGATTTATTCTTTATAAACACATGCTGCTTATTGCTCATGGATCCATTAACCTGTAGGGGCTATTGTGCCTTTAAGTCATATTTCTACCACAGACTGATTCTGATCTGACAGTGTACCAAAAAACACTCAGTGACATGTTCTTTGACTCCTCAAATGCATAAAACGCAAACCTTCATAGGACATGGTAATTTCAGCCCTGATCCAAAAACCACTGAAATCAATAGGAGTCTTTCCGCACACTTCAGTGGACACTGGATTCCCCAAGGTTGATGTTATTTTTCCCCACACGCAAAGAGCAACCATATACTTTCAGTTTGAATGTTTTGTGTGTTTCTCTCTCTCTCTCTCTCTGCCTCTCTCTATCTCTCAGATTAAGAGAAAACAGCAAATCAAGAAACAACAAAAGATAGAACATACTGTGTGCACCCCCTCAACTAAATACAAAATGGCAGCTGCTTCCAGCTGTCAGCAGACTCCTAGAAATGTAAAGGTTCAGTGCACAGGAAACAAAATCGTAACAGTTAAATATGCCACAGGTTGTGCATTGTTGTTACTCTCACTAAATCTGGCAGGCCAGGATGACTAATTCCAGAGCCAGGCATTTTATTACTTCCCTTAGCACTGTTGTGATGCCATTTTAGCTGATATACCAGGGTTTTAAACAGGGGATCTCCAGCACTGCAAACATGTCTCTTCAGCATATGTTAAACAACCAGGTTCTGTAGTTGGAACTAAGATTCTTATACTATGTGGACTGAACCCAAAGTGGTATGAATAACATGCTCACATTGGATTCCCAGCATGAGAAGAGACTGGTCCCTAGGCCAGGTCTTTACTGCCCATTACTTTGGCAATGTATCACTATCCCACTATCCCATTTCTACTAAAATGACAGGGCAGCAGTGAATAGTGAGCAATTCATGCTGAAAAATAAATAAAGTTGGTCATGCATGAAACCTGCACTATCTATGGTTTGATTCTGGATGAGAGGCCTGATCTTGCATGCCACACAATGAGAAGACTATTGGCCATGTGTTAGTCCAGCTCTTTCATGCTGGCTACTCAGTAAAGAATGAGCCGAGGGAGAGTTGAGGAAGGGAGTGGCTGTGCTTGGTGTATCTGACCACTTCTTTTTTGCCACTTCCGTTATTCAGGGTCAGTGACTTTTACACAGGGCCACCCGGGGGGGGGGGGGGCAAGTGGGGCAATTTGCCCCGGGCCCCACAGGGGCCCCCATGAGAATATAGTATTCTATAGTATTGCAACTATTTTTATGGAAGGGGCCCCCGAAATTCCTTTGCCCCAGGCCCCCTGAATCCTCTGGGCGACCCTGCTTTTACAGCCTTCTTCCACAACTCATGATCATATGCCATGTTCTCATGCAAATTGGTCTTTCTAAGATCTACTGATATAAGGTCGTGTACAGTCTCTTTGGTCTTCCCCTTGGTCATGTTTCATCTGAGATCATTGCAAGAGCCCTCCTATCAATATAGTACCGGTCTGTACTGGATATGCCCATACTAACAAAGCCTAGCCTCCCTCAATTTGTCTTCAATTGGAGCAACCTGCATTGGGCCCCTTACAACCATATTTTTTTTTCCAGTCATGGAGCGTCCAACCATTTGACCATCTCAACCTCTTCATTCGCATGGTGGAGAGTATACTGACTTATTTTCTAGTTGGTGGCCATGTCTCTGTTCTGTACATTAGGAGAGTGGAACTACAGTTTATATACTGTACCTTTTAACTTTATTAGCATCGTCATTTGTGCATCTGACTTCTCATATAGAAGTGCCCCATTGCAAGGGATATATTCATTAGGACATCCACTTAGTATGTAAAGACAAATGCAGGAATTGTGGTGGTGTACAGCTATTCTGCTTCCCTCAAAGTTTTCTTAGCAAGGCAAAGTTAGCTTTTGATGTTAGGCCTGATGTTGGAGTTAGCAAAAACAATTGTCTAGTCCATAGTCAATGACACTCATTAATTTGCTGAAGATTTCATGGTCACTAAGATAGTCAGAGACAACGTGGGTTTAGACCATGGTTGTTTACTCATACAGGGAGAAATCCATTGAATCAGATGTTTGGTATGGATTTTAATATTAGATTCATATCACAGTTTGCTCATCATCCCCTCCAGGCTGAAGTATCCACTAACAGGATCCACGAGCTTCCAAGTGTGGACCACCTCCAACAATCCTGAAACATCTTTGGGAGAATCTTTCTATATTAAGGTTATGTGCTGTTGTGAGCCTGGATGATCAAAGATTTATATCGAACAATATGGCCAACAACAATGGTCTTTTGGGACAATATGTGTGAAGTGAATTTCCTGGGGAATAACTAGTTATGCAAACACCCAGTCTTTTGAATCTATGCCACGAGGAAGGGAACATTATCTGCTGATTACCTGTTCCTAGAATCTAAAGCTCAAGAGACCAAGCCATATAAAGGGAATGGCAACCTATTTAAAGTGTACTTGTTCTGAACTTTTAAACCACAGAAAAACTCCTTAGTGGGGTCTTAAGGGCTGACCAGAGCTCTTGTTGGAGTTGGGTGGTGATCTCTGGCAACATTATTAACATGTTTGTAAGTTCATTTTTGGTGTTTCTCTTAACGTTTTCTCTGTAATGTTTTCACCTTAAGAATAAATGTGTTTGCTTATAAATGTGAAGTGCGGCAGCTCATAACTGCTGACAATTACAGCTGTTCATAGCCTTGAAAGAGAAAGTAAAGAGCAGATGCTGGCCTGCTGAGGCAGTTTGACTGTCCGGGGGTATCACAGTGTAGGCAGAAAACTGTAGCCTGGGGAAAAAATACCAGTAGGGAGGGAGAGATGTGGGCCTCTGCCAAAGAGAGGTGATGGCTGGGAGCTGGAAGGCTGAGAGTGGGTACCCTTGCTGGATCACAGACAGGGCCGGCTCCAGGCACCAGGCAACCATGCACATGCTTGGGGCGGCACCTGGTAAGGGGCGGCGGGGGGAGCGCGGCGCGGCATTCCGCGGGGGGGGGCGCGCTCCGGCAGAGCGGCGCTCGGCGGGGGGGCGGGCTCCGGCAGAGCGGCGGCGCTCGGCGGAGGGCGGGGGCGGGCTCCGGCGGCGCGGCGCTCGGCGGGGGGGTGGCGCGGGGCGCGGCGCTGGGGGGGGGGCGCGGCGCAACGCTCGGCGGGGGGGGGTGCAGCGCGGCGCTCGGCGGGGGGCGGCGCTTTTTTTTGCTTTTTTGCTGCTTGGGGCAGCAAAAAAGTTAGAGCCGGCCCTGATCACAGAGAGGAAGTACAGATGCAGTTTCCCTGAACTGTGACAGTCCTGTCTTTGGATCAGAATGTTGATCATGTAAGGGACATCACAATTACTGGTTATGTAGAAACCAATGAGTATGGTTGAAGTTACCCCTCTCCCCACTATTGCTTCCTAATGGCTTGCAACAGATGAAGCATGAAGTGAGAAAACTGGAGCATTGGTGATGGAGAAGGAGCATCACATTTGATCAACTATGCTAGATGGAAATTTTGAAATCCTAGGCTGTAGCTGTGATGGAGTTTAAGAATATATTGCCCTCCCCCATAACCCTTTGCAAAATCCCACTTAGCAGAACTGTTCTAGGTGTTGGATTAACCTGGACTGCCTTCAGTGAGTTTCAGGGCTGATTAATTCTTGTTATAAATGGTTTTCAATCTTCCATGCTGCTGAGACAGATCAGATGTGAGGCAGTTTCTGTGGGAAAAAATGTTTCATAAATGTGTGCAGTGATGATAATATATCATAATGCAGACAGGTGAAGTGTCCCTGAAGAGCTGCCCTTAATAAATGATCTCAACTGAGTCTGGATCTGGGACAGCAAAGTTCTTCTAGCTGCTCAAATGCTACCCCAGAGGTTACAACATTAAGTGACTTCTTGAAATGATATCTAGCACCATCCAATCAATGGGCCAGATTCTCAGCTGGTATAAATTAGCATAGCTCCATTGCCTCCAGTTGGACTAGACTGATTTACGAGGTAGGTGATGTAATATCTTTTATTCTAACTTCTGCTGGTGAAAGAGACCAGCTAAAAAGCTTGTCTTTTATGGGACCAACAGAAGTTGGTCCCATAAAAGGTATCCCCTCACCCACCTTGTCTCTCTAATATCCTGGGATCAGCATGACAACAACGCTGCAATATACTGATTTACAGCATCTGAGGATTTTTCTGAATATTTCTATCATTTTAATGTCATTCCATCAATAATCTCTTCTGGAAACAGTATTTCTGTGGTATAGAAACATAGCAGCTCCTGTCCTTCTTTTGTAAATAAGAGTCTAGACATCCAATCAGTTGGATCTGAAGGTTACCCTAACAAAAAAAAAATCACATTAAAGTGACCATTTTATAATTTATTAGGATGTGGTCTTTCTTCCCCTAGATCCTAAACCAACTCATTGTTCATCCACAATGTATCATAAAGTGTAGGTACTAAAATATGACCTATTCTCAAAGAAAGTTTCATTGTACCTGTCTGGCATTAGCTCTCAAAACGAATGGGCTGATTTAAAGTATATTGCCCTTTTCCCCAATGTAGTCCACTTCTACTTACATAACACAGAGAGAGCATCATAGTGATCCATGACCTTGTAAGGCTCATTATTAATAGATACCAATTTGTCATGCTGTGCCTAGCTATCAGCTTTTCTAGTCACTCACTTCGTGCTTCTAGTGGCAAATTATATTTGACTTTCAATTTAAAATCCAGGGTACTTTAATGTAAAACCTCAGTATAATAATGGTGATGAAGCAGCAGGGCAGCAATTTGACAGAATGGATTTTTCTAGTTTATCGTGTCTGATTCCCCTCCTCCATACCTCCAAGAGAGAAAAGAAAAGAAAAAGAAAAGAAAAAAAAAAAAAAGAAACCCAGCAGCCAGTCTCTTGAACTCCTAATGGAAGCACCTACAGTGTAGGCAGCAGCAATAGCACTGGGGGGTGGGGGAGTGCCATTTAAAATGGAAGCACTACTTACCTAATCCAAAGTTGCTGGAAATCTTTAAGTTTGCCTCAGTGAGCACAAGTTAAGCTACAATAGAAATATCATGACAAGCTCTAGCTCACCAATTAAGATTTAATTCTCTTTTAATACAAAATAAATGTACCTGCTTCTTTAGTGAAGGTACTGAGCTCCTGTCACAGTAAGTAATTTTGGTCTCCTTTCTTTGGATACTGCGGACCTACCAGTAAGCTTGCCTTCTGCTTTTAAACCCTGATGTTATGCATGTACTATTTTGATTCTTTTATGTAGTTTTGTTTTAGGACAGTGCCTCAGTAGTTTCTCAGGGATAGATTGGGAATTCCCTCTTCAAGCAAACATGCACAATGTGAGAATTTTATAGAAGAATACTCTTAATTTATTAGACATTATAAATACAAAACTCTACAAATGGAAAAAGTGAGAGAAGCATCATGTAACTAACAGGAAAGATGCCTAACTTCTCCTAATTCTCCTTTTCTGTTTCCTTTGTCCATATTCTGTTCCAGATCCAGATTACTTATGTGTCTAAAGTTGGAGCCTTAGATTGTAATATTGTTCACATATGCAAATTCAAGAAAAGTCCAGCAGCAGAGTGGAGGCTAGCCAGTTTATTGCACTGAAAGTAGCATGTATGATTACCTTCCTTGTGGGCAGGTGGCATATGTGTGCATTCAGTGCAAGTAACACATGGTCCTTAGAGACCGAGTATGGACTCTTGAGACCAGAGTGGCTGAACTGGAAGAGCTAAGGGAGACAGAGGTACAGAGATGAGACTTTCTGGGACACAGTAGAGCCATCCCACTCCCAGTCTGACAGCTTCTGTGCTGTTGAGGAGGATGAAAGTCTCACGGAAGGAGAACATCTAGCTGGGACAGAGAGAAACAATCACATACTTGGGACCCTGCTTCCAGATGATGTCATGGTATTCTCTCTCACACTGAGGATATACCTCTGGGGGAGGGAACCCCCGTTATTAGGAAGAAACAGGTAATAGTAACAGGGGATTCAATTATTAGGAATATTGATACTTGGGTTTGTGATGATCAGGAGACCCATGTGCCTGCACAGTGCAAAGGTTGCAGACTTCTTGAGACGCTTGGATAGACTTATGTGTAGTGCTGTGGAGGAGCTGGTGGTCATGGCATATGTCGGTACCGATGACATAGGGAAAGGTAGGAGAGAGGTCCCAGAGACCAAATTTAGGCTGAAAGCTAAGAAATTAAAGTCCAGGACCTCCATAGTAGGATTTTCCGAAATGCTCCCAGTTCCACACACAGGGTCAGTTACACAGGCAGAACTGCAGAGTCTCAATGCATTGATGAGATGATGGTGACAGGAGGAGGGATTTAGGTTTATTAGGAACTAGAGAACTTTTGGGGAAAGGTGGAGCCTATACACAAAGGATGGGCTCCTCCTAAACTGAAACAGAACCAGATTGCTGCATGTAAAATTAAAAAGGTCGTAAAGGAGTTTATAAACTAAGAGCTAGGAGGGAAGCAAAAAGATTCAGAGGAGCACACATTTCAGTCAGACACATCCCTTAGCAGAGGATTTATTAAAGGGGATACTCTATATCGGGGTCGGCAACCTTTGGCACGCGGCTCGCCAGGGTAAGCACCCTGGCGGGCCGGGCCAGTTTGTTTACCTGCCGCGTCCACAGGTTTGGCTGATCACGACTCCCACTGGCCGCAGTTCACCGCTCCAGGCCAATGGGGGCTGCGGGAAGCGGCGCAGGCCGAGGGATGTGCTGGCCGCAGCTTCCCACCACCCCCATTGGCCTGGAGCAGCGAACCGTGGCCAGTGGGAGCCGCGATCGGCCGAACCTGCGAACGCGGCAGGTAAACAAACCGGCCCAGCCCACCAAGGTGCTTACCCTGGCGAGCTGCGTGCCAGAGGTTGCTGACCCCTGATATAACCTATCGCTTAAATCAGTCTCCGTACCAGATGACTGGCAGATAGTTAGTGACATGCAGATTTTAAAAAAGCTCAGAAGCAATCCTGGCAATTACAAGCTTAACTTCAGTACCAGGCAAACTGGTTAAAACAATAGTAAAGAACAGAATTATCTGACTCATAGATAAACACGATATGTTGGGGAAGAGTCAACATGGCTTTTGTAAAGGGAGATCATGTCTCACCAGTCTATTAAAATTCTTTGCGGGGGTCAGCACATGTGGACAAAGGTGAGCCAGTGGATATAGTGTAGTTTACTTGGCCTTTCAGAAAGCCTTTGACAAGGCTGCTCACCAAAGGCTCTTAAGCAAAGTAAGCAGTTATTGGATAAGAGGGAGGGACCTTTCATGGATTAGAAACTGCTTAAAAGATAGTAAACAAATGGTTAGTTTTCACAGCAGAGATTGATAAATAGCGCAGTCCCCCAAGAATCTGTACTGGACTAGTTCTGCTCAACATATTCATAAATGATCTGGAAAAGGAGTGAACAGTGAGGTGACAAAATTTGCAGATGATACAAAATTACTAAAATTGTAGAGTCCAAAGCTGACTGTGAAGTGTTACAAAGGGATTTCACAAAACTGGGTGACTGGGCAACAAAATGGCAGATGAAATTCAATGTTGATAAATGCAAAGTAATGCATATTAGAAAACATAATTCCAACTATACATACAAAATAATGGGGTCTAAATTAGCTGTTACTATTCAAGAAAGATCTTGGAGTCATCATGGAGTTTTCGGAAAACATCTGCCTCAGGTGCAGCAGCAGCCAAAAAAGCTAACAGAATGTTAGGAACCATTCAGAAAGGTATAGATAATAAGACAGACAATATCCTAATACACCTCTACCCCCATATAACGCAACCCAATATAACACGAATTCGTATATAACGCGGTAAAGCAGTGCTCCGGGGGGGGCGGGGCTGCGCACTCCAGCGGATCAAAGCAAGTTCGATATAACGCGGTTTCACCTATAACGCAGTAAGATTTTTTGGCTCCCGAGGACAGCGTTATATCGGGGTAGAGGTGTACCACTATAGAAGTCCATGTTATGCCCTCATCTTGAATGCTGCATAAAGTTCTGGTTACCCCATCTCAAAAAAAGATATATTATAATTGGAAAAAGTACAGAGAAGGAACAAAAAGGATTAGGGGTATGGAATAGCTTCCCTATGTTGAGAGATTAAAAAAGACTAGGACAGTTTATCTTGGAAAAGAGATGACTGAGGGGGCGGAATATGATAGAGGTCTATATAATCATGAATGGTGTGGAGAAAGTGAACAGGGAAATGTTATTGACCCTTCACAACGCACAAACCAGGAATCGCTCAATGAAATTAATGGGCAGCAGATTTAAAACAAACATAAGGTACCACTTCTTCACACAATACGCAGACAACCTGTTGTCCAAGCCCAGCTTCTGGCAGTCAGAGGTTTAGGGACACACAGAGCATGGGGATACATTCCTGGCCAACTTGGCTAATAGCTATGATCTTACCTCATTCCTTTTTGAACCCAGTTATACTTTCAGCTTTTACAACATCCCCTGTCCCTCCCAGTCAAGCTTGGAGGGAGGCCACTTTGCCTCACTCCACTGTCTAATGCTTTTATATATGGTCACTCTTAGAATTCTGTGTGTTTTTCACTGGGGTGGTGTCCTTTGTTCTAATGATGGTGACTTCAATGGAGCTATGGCAATTTACACTAGCAGAGGATCTGCCCCGTAGTCATAAAATACGACTTAAATTATTTTCAATTATTTTGTCACTCTGGCAAGCAATTCCAAATTAGCATGGTTTGCCAGTGTTCTTAAGAAGCATATGAATAAAAATATAGCTAGTCTATAAACAGTTATTTTGGATAGTAAGGCCATCCTAGGTATTTGGTTAGATGCTACCTCACACTTGGCTCTGAGTGTCCAAAGTACACAGTAGTTGTTCCCTGAAGTTTATTATCCATAAATTGTTTGACAGCCCAAATGTGTTTTGTGACATATGGGGATACATTTATAAAACTTCTTGTCCATTCCAATTCCACAGCTATATACTTTTTATTTTCCTTGTAATATGCTGTGGGGCTTGCACCGCTGAAGATTATAGACATATATTGATTTTCTTCCTGTTTATTTTGGGATTTTATATGCAATACATTTTCCGTTCTATACTGTGACTTGGTAACTCAAAATTCTTCACAGTGCTGCCTGATGGGTTGCATGGTTACATTTCGTCTCTTATGTTTTCCCCAAACATTAGCTATGCAATTAATGAACAAATCACACAAATTTTGAGCACTGGAATTTTTCTCTGGATGCAAATGTAAAGGATTTTTTAAAACATCTTATATTTCTCTTTCAGGCCCTAGGGAGGAACTGTATGCTTCTAGTTCTAAATTACTCATTCCTGCTGGCAGCAGATGTATGCCCTAAGGAGTATAGTCTGAACTCAGACAAGGCTTTAGCTACGCAAATCCATTTACAAATACAAAATAATCTAATATTGCACTTTCCATACAATCTCTCAATGTGCTTTACAATCCATAAAAAAGAGCTATAAAGGATTTCAGAACTAATACTATCTCTTCCATATAAAACAGAGACCACCATTTTGTGGGGGCTGAAATTTTCTCCATTGGTTTAAGATTTCTATTTATGTATGGTGTTCTAAACAAGGTTCTTACTGCTTTTTCAAAACTAAAATACCTTAGAATGAGGTAGCTCTTGATTCAAAGACCTTTTAATACAGGGATCAGCAACCTCTGGCACGCGGCTCGCCAGGGTAAGCACCCTGGCAGACTGGGCCAGTTTGTTTACCTGCCGCGTTGGCAGGTTTGGCCGATCGCGGCTCCCACTGGCCTCAGTTCGCCGTCCCAGGCCAATGGGGGCGGCGGGAAGTGGCGGCCAGCACATCCCTTGGCCCGCGACGCTTCCTACACCCCCATTGGCCTGGGACGGCGAACCGCAGCCAGTGGGAGCCGCAATCGGCCGAACCTGCAGACGCGGCAGGTAAACAAACTGGCCCGGCCCGCCAGGGTGCTTACCCTGGTGAGCCACGTGCCAGAGGTTGCCAACCCCTGATTTAATACCTACCTCTGAGTAGAGCCATGTGATTTCTTTTTTTTTTTTTTTTTTAAGTTCACTGGCAATTCTGTGAGGAGAGGGGCTTATTCTAGGTTAAACCAAAACCTAAACTTTCCAAAATTTGGGGGCAAACCAAAATGTAAAAAAAATGTTCTAGGTCAAACACACCAAACATTCAACTTGCAAACACTTCTGATCAATGTCAATAATTTTTGTAAAAAAATCAAAGGAAGTTTTGCAACACAAATACAAAAATTCAAATTTCCCTGAGTCTTCCAAATCTCAATGTGTATGCCATACAGTAGCATGATTTTTTGTATCACATCATAATATTAGGTGTTCTTCTGGAAGTCCCAGCTCCTGGAGTCAAGGAAAACTTGTGAGAATCTCAGCTTTATTTTATAGCATCAGTGGATAAGTTCTATCCCTGGTGCTTATGGAGAAAATCATGAAAATATGACCCAAGTGTAGCCAAAAGATTTACAAATCAGAAGGTAAATAAAAATAATCCTAGTTTTGTATTTATTTATTGTAATCTCATGATTTTCGGTGCCTGACTCATGAGTTTTGGATGCTTGGTATAGGCAATACTGTGATCATTAACTTTTTATATCCTAACAGTCAAAGTCAACTAAAATGATTAGGTACACATTTTAGCAAGGCTTTTTTTTTTTTTTTTTTTTTTTTGGAAGTATAGTGATGCGGGACTTTCCCTAAATAATGGTTTATGATTCCTCAGAAACCAAAAACTTTTTTCTCCTGCCACTTGCCCTTGAGGCAGCAAAGCACATGTGAGTAGTGCCATTGAAGTCAGTGGGACTAGTCACATGATTAAAAGTTAAGCATCTATTATAAGTGTTTTCTTGGTTTGGGGGCTGTCATAACTATAAAGGGAAGGGTAACAGCTCTCCTGTGTACAGTACTAAAATCCCTCCTGGTCAGAGACTCCAAAATCCTTTTACCTGTAAAGGGTTAAGAAGCTCGGGTAACCTGGCTGACACCTGACCCAGAGGACCAATAAGGGGACAAGATACTTTTAAATCTTGGGGGGGGGGGGAAAGGCTTTTGTGTGTGCTCTTTGTTTTAAGGGGTGGTTCGCTCTTGGGACTGAGAGGGACCAGACATCAATCCAGGTTCTCCCCATCTTTCTAAACAAGTCTCTCTTATTTCAAAATTGTAAGTAAAAGCCAGGCAAGGCGTCTACCATGTCAAGGCTGTATCCCCACTTTGAACTTTAGGGTACAAATATAGGGGCCTGCATGAAAACTTCTAAGCTTATCTACCAGCTTAGCTTCTCAAGAATTCCCTCCCTGGGAAGCCTTGAGAAACCTTTCACCAATTCCCTGGTGAATACAGATCCAAACTCCTTGGATCTTAAAACAAGGAGAAATCAATCAGGTTCTTAAAAAGAAGGCTTTTAATTAAAGAAAAAGGTAAAAATCATCTCTGTAAAATCAGTATGGAAAATAACTTTACAGGGTAATCAAACTTAAAGAGCTCAGAGGAACCCCCTCTGTCTTAGGTTCAAAGTATAGCAAACAAAGATAAGCACTCTAGTAAAAGGTACATTTACAAGTTGAGAAAACAAGTAAATCTAAGACGCCTTGCCTGGCTTTTACTTACAATTTTGAAATAAGAGAGACTTGTTTAGAAAGATGGGGAGAACCTGGATTGATGTCTGGTCCCTCTCAGTCCCAAGAGCGAACCACCCCTTAAAACAAAGAGCACACACAAAAGCCTTCCCCCCCCCCCCAAGATTTGAAAGTATCTTGTCCCCTTATTGGTCCTCTGGGTCAGGTGTCAGCCAGGTTACCCGAGCTTCTTAACCCTTTACAGGTAAAAGGATTTTGGAGTCTCTGACCAGGAGGGATTTTAGTACTGTACACAGGAGAGCTGTTACCCTTCCCTTTATAGTTATGACAGGGGCCTTACACAGATCTGACTACATTAAGTTTAATACAGTTTTGCCTGAGTTATTCTGGTGTGGGAGGAGAACTGGGCCCTGTGATTCCTTTCTAGCTCTTTGTGTTGAAGTGAAAACCTTGTGACTGGACATGCTGCTGCCCAGCCTTACTGAACACTATCTTAAAAACTCAGCCATGCAGAAAACTGTCTCCAGGTAAACAATAGTATTATCTTAGATGTGAAATCATCTCTCCTCCGTATTATTTCCCTCAACATGATGTAACTGCAAATCAGGGATGAATTAACATAATTAGATTGGGATTTTGCACAACCTCTTCCAATGCTGTTTTAGGGTTTATGAAACTGCTGAGTCACACGAACCTTTAATTTAAGCCACTTTCCCTCCAAAGATAATTTTTAAATATATTTCTAAATGCTTTATCCTATGTTTTGCTTTGTAATTTATTTTTCTACGGTGAATTAAAATGTTTTTGTCATGCTGCCTGGAGTGGCTCAATACCGCAAGTGCCGACCTCAGGGCAGAGTGTCAGAAAATAGGACAAACACCCTGAATTGGTAGTGTATTCTATCATTCGATTTCACCAAGCCAGTGAGAAATGTGAATTTCTGGATCACTATACCAGTGTGACGGGATCCCTGGGGTGCAGCCTAGGACCATGGGACTCTCTCCAGCCTAGGCTGTGTCTCACAATGCCTTGCTAGTGACCAGCAGCAAACCCCTCCAGACGCTGTTATTACTCAGCTCAACCACATGTGGCACTCTCCCACCCAGCTAGCTTGCATGAATGCTCCCAGAGCCATTCATGAATTACACAGAGAAAGGCACTGGCCGAATCCCCCCAGCTCCCAGCACTGTACCTCAGGAATATACCATTTTGCACTGGTCAAGACGAGCAGTGCACATTTATTAATTGGGGTTCACCACTTCATCAATGGAAAGTGGATAGACACCAGCCTTTGCAAAACCTGAGCAGATTTGCCACACACTTCATACAAATTCACTGGTAAAGATAAACAGTAAAACAAATGTATTGACTACAAAAGATAGATTTTAAGTGATATTAAGTGATAGGCAAAAAGTCAGAGTCAGTTACCAAAATAAAATAAAATAAAACATACGCATGCAGTCTGAACTCTCAACCCTATTAGACTGGGCAATATCTAGATTAAGCAGTTTCTCACCCCACTAGATATTACAGTTCATAGTACACAGATTTCACCCTTGAAATCTAGGCCAGTCCCCTCAGTTGGAGTCTTCAGAGTGTCCTTGTTGCTTGCAGCATAGGTGGGTGAAGGAGAAAGGCCAAGCCTGGGCCCCCTGTGTTCAGTTATATACCCTCTTTCCATGTGCTTGTAAAACTCAAGTCCAGGCATGTCTGGGTGGGCATTGCTGAGTCTCCAGGCAAGGCTGAGCAATTCCCCTGGTGTGGCTCATGCAGATGAGTCATTAAATTGTAGCTCCCTTGCTGGGCAATGGCTGTTGATGGGTTGTTTGACACCCCGCCCAGGCACTGGTTACTTTCCTTGCTGTTGCCTCTGCGGAGCTAATATCTGGCTGATTCCCCAACCTACAGTATATTTTAGTGACAACCATACAACACAATTCTCATAACTTCATATGCATTAATGATATACATATATGAATAGAGAAATGACTTTCAGCAAATCATAACCTTTCCCCTGATACCTTACAAGGCATGCTTTATATGTAATATCACAATTATATACCGATGAGGAATATGGGGGTTACAAGACGCTCCCCCAAGGTATAGTATGTCACAACCAGTCTTACTATGGAGTCACAGACAGTCCCTTTAGGCATTCCAGTCTATCTTACCACCCAGACAAACTGGACATTGTGATGAAAGGTTACTTATACCTAAAATCACATCAGGTTGCTCCCAGTCCCAAGAGAGCAGTCAGAGATCAATTGATACTCTAGATCAGGGATCGGCAACCTTTGGCACGTGGCCTGCCAGGGTAAGCCCCCTGGCACGCTGGGCCGGTTTGTTTACCTGCCGCGTCCACAGGTTCGGCCGATCACGGCTGCCACTGGCCGCTGTTCACCATCCTAGGCCAATGGGGGCCGCGGGAAGTGGCGCGGGCCGAGGGATGTGCTGGCTGCAACTTCTCGCAGCCCCCATTGGCCTAGAGTGGTGAACCACGGCCAGTGGGAGCCGCGATCGCCGAACCTGCGGATGCGGCAGGTAAACAAACTTGCCCAGCCCGCCAGAGGGCTTACCCTGGCGGGCCGAAGGTTGCTGATCCCTGCTCTAGATCTTACACCAAAAGACAATGCTGGTAGCCAGTTCTATATATAGTAAGCTAACTATAAGTTTATTAGCTAAGAAAAGGAAATGACTGCTACTGAGAGGTTAAAGCAGATAAAATATGTACAGGTGAGTCACAGTTGGTAATTCTAAATAGTAGCACTGATGTAATAAACTGTCAGTTTCCCAAAAGTCTTTTCAGGGTACACAGATTGTCTCTGGGGATCTTAGCTTTGCATCTAGTACTCTTCCCTGTAACAGTCCAAATAGTTCAGAGATGAAGGATCTTTCACTGAATCAATACTTATAGCTTCTTCTCAGAGAAGACACGCTGACAGTGTCACTACTAAAGTGGGCTTTTCCTTTGATGACCAAGAATGAGGAATGCATTTTGAGTCTTTGACCCCCGATCATCACACACAATTACCACTTGCTTTGAAATTAGCACTTTTCTGTTAGAGTTCTTCATTTGCATTCTACCAGGTTTCTTTCTCCTTTGATGGGTTATTTATTTACAAGGGTATATACCATGTAAATGTATGCTACTACATTATAACAGGATCCAGATAACTGAAAACAATGCAAGTAACGTCCCATTAGTTTTCATGAAGATTAAACACCAAATACTCTCTTATACATTAAATCACTTTGATCTATACTAACACACAAGTGACTTGGCCTCGGGCTTCGGCATGAGCTGGCACCTGGTCTATCAGCATCACGGTTTTAAAGGTTTATTATTTGAAAATAATTTCCCTTCTTTTGGGAAAGCCAGAAGAACACACTTTTTAAAAGGTAAGTTTAGCAAGATTATTATAATTATTATTTATTGTTTGTATTACCATAGCTCCTAGGACCAAGGCCCCATTGTGCTAGGTGCTGTACAACCACAGAAGAAAAAGACAGATTGTAAGTGCCTTGGGGCAGGGACTAAGTATAAAATAAGAGGCAACAGATGGATATAGATAGACAGGGGAGTACAAGGAAACCATGAGACAACATTGTCAGAATGATAAGCACTGCACACCAGCAGCCTAACTGCTAGGTTTGTTGTAAGCACCACAGCAAAGGAGGGTTTTTAGGAGGGATTTGAAGGTGGATAATGAAGTAGCTTTGTGAATATTTATGGGGAGCACCTCCCAAGCATATGGGGCAGCATGGGAGAAAGCATGAAAATGTCTGAAATTTTAACATGTGGACCAATCAGAAGAAGGCACTAAAAGCTCAAAAGTGAATGAGAGAGAATAGGTAACATTTTGCCAGAGCCAAACAGAATTCAAAGCTTCACAAACCTTGAGATTTGTTCTAAATCTAAAACCCACAATTCTCACCATCTATAACTGCCAAGAGGAGAAGAGTGTGCTCAGAGTTAGACTGTGGGAGAAGAAGGACTTATTGCATTCATTGCCTTGGAAGAAGTCATCAGACTCTACCCACTGGTCTAACTACACTATGGAATTTGGGCCAAAGCTGGCTTGCAACCTTGTTGAATGTGGTTTTCTCACCAGACAAAGTACAAGTAGCATCTTTGCTGCCCATACATTGTCCTTTTATTCCAACTGTCCTTACTGTAAGAATTTCACAGCCGCTTTACTCCATGTTGAATTGTAGCACTATAAATACTTGTGACATAGTCCATTTCTTCTTTCCTTTCTATCTTTCCTGTACAAATTATACATGCATACTGACACTCTGGGTACTGTGTGAGAATCATCTAAACTATGACCACTAGATTGTAATCTCCATTATGTCATATCTCTTCTAGTTTTTCATGCTTTTTTATTTGCATATAACACCAACATTTTTATATTAATACTCTTATTCTTTATTTTTTGTTTCAAAAGAATTCCATTTATGTCATACTTTCTACACTGAAAATACATCTCTACCCCGATATAACTCTGTCCTCGGGAGCCAAAAAAATCTTACCGCGTTATAGGTGAAACCATGTTATATCGAACTTGCTTTGATCCGCAGGAGTGCGCAGCCCTGCCCCCCCCCCCTCCCCGGAGCACTGCTTTACCTTGTTATATCCAAATTCGTGTTTATATCGGGGTAGAGGTGTACATACAAGTTGAGTTAAACTAAAGCTCCTTTCCCCCTTTTCTCTAATTTATACAAAGCCCAGCTAACATGGTCTGCTAGTTTTGAACACAGAAGGTACCCTTCTGCTCATAAGCAGATCATTTAATGCAAAACAGACATACATGAGAAAGCTTTCCAGAGTTCAGTGAATCTAAGACCCACCAGAGTATCTATCAGTTGGCCTTCAGCATAAAAGTCTTCTTTCTTTGCTCAGGGTTCACAGTGTAAGAGAGAAACATCTCCATTCTTATACATTCTCTGACCTTTGTGCTGAGAATGCCAACTAGTGCCTATTGTGGCAGTGGTGGGTTCTGTGATGTGGGCACCTGTCTACTAAGAGTATATCTTTACTGCAAGTGAGGGTGTAATGGTAGCATTGGTAGAAATAACGGTGCTAGCTTTCATTTAGCTAACACTGGTAACAATAGTGGTGAAGATGTGGCCACACAAGCTAGCAGCATTACTACATACCCAGGGTCCCTGGCAGGCTTGTACTGAGATGACTAGATTGTGCCAAAGCCAGTGCTACCATGTCTGTGCTGCTATTGTTACCCATACTACCTAGATTAAACTTTACAGTGAAGACATACTCTAAGAGCTGGACAATGATCAACACCACTCATTTCATATAGTGAGTGAGTGGTGTTGATCACCAAACAATGTCTTATTATTATTACCACCAGCTCAGGTTGGATTTGAATCAATGGATTATTGTTAAGAGTTTCCTCAATTCCAGTTAAAAGCCCTCTCTTCCCCAGTACTAATTCAGTGTCCCAAAGAGAGCTTTTAACACGAAAATGCAAATGTCAGTTAAACCTGATTTGCTGCCATTGAAATCTTCAGCAGACAAGCTGGTACCTAAATCCTTTCGACGCACACCAAGCATTTTGAATACAATGTTACTTCAAGCCACTGCAACACAAAGACATGCCCAAAATGTCTGATTTCTATGGAAGCACAGGTACTGGAGCACAAAGACATTCACGACAAAGCCTTAGCATTCTTTTAATTTGATTGGCTATTCTAGCTGAACTGCTAGCCAGACGCAACGCATTCTGGCAGCACTGAATGAGTAAAAACACAAGATCCAGCCAGACCTGTTATTCCTACATTTTTTTCCTTATTCCAAAACAACATAAACAGACATGGTAGCTCTAGCCAACTTTTATAAAGCTTTGCATTATGATGCTTTATGTGGATTCACACACTGCTAAATGATGTGGTGAAAAAGCAAACGATTAATTTTGTGATGTGCTACCAAACGAAACAATTTAGATTAGGAACTATGTCACTGAGTCAGCTCCATGAAAACTCTGAATCAAGTCCATTGTAGCTACAGAAAGAGTCACAAATATTATATCTGCAACCGTGAAAGGGATTAAAACAAAACATTGGGAAATTTCAGATAAACAACCTGCCTCCCTCCCTAGCACCCCTATGCCCCGCAACAAGAACTGAAAAAGGAAAACATGTTTTTTTTTAAATGGATAAAAACTCAATTTTAGTTGCTGAAAATGGAATAACCTATTGAAGTTCTGTTGTCTCATCAGTGGAACCTGCATCAGATAGATTAGAGAAAGCAACAGAGTGTTTTGTAGATCACTATTTATCCCTATGCACACTAGAAATGAATTAGCCAGTGGTAAATCCATTGCAATGGAGAGAGATTATTTTGGCAGCATGTTACGTAGGCCATTTACTTTAACAGCATGGTCCATTTCATGCGTCTTAAATGTCATCATCAGCTGGCTAAGAGATCAGAAACCTTGTCTATACTTCTCTGTGACTTGTGGTGTAAGAAAGGTTAAAAAGGGATATTATTTAAGTGTTATAGGTATCATGGAGCTGCAAAAACTAATTGTGCTGCAGGCAATAGAGATCAGATCTGATGCATTCAGTCCGGTATGGCCATAGGCATAGGTAGAGACTTTGCACTAGGATATAATGGTTAGAAGCACATCTCTCAGGTGGTAGATAGGGGTAGCTACTTTGGGGAAACCCAGAAGGGATGCACCAAATATTATGAAATAAGATATCCTGAACCAGCAGGATCTATGAGAAGGGAACATTGATTTCAAATTGAGGCAGACAGAGCTCACTTAGCTGCTTCAGGCAAGTCTGTCTGGGGGAAGGAAAACTCTGATTTCAAATCCAAGCAGTCCAAGCTCGTTTGCCTTGGAAGGCAAGCAGACTAGGGTGGAGCTGCTGATACAAGTTCCTAGCAGGCAAACAGGCTGGGACACAGCATTCCCGCGAGTTGGATCGGGTGGATTGGCCTAACAAAACATTACATCTGAAACTCACTTGTTATAGAAACAGTACGGCAAAGCAAACGGATGTATGCAGATTGTAACCCAGCTTCTTGGTTTTGATAAGTTAAAAGGCAGCTCTGTGAAAGAGGCATACAAGATGACACTTGTAGGGCATTTCAGGCCACTAATTAGTGATCATGAAGAAATCCCACTACAGACCAGATGGGAAATATTTAAGGAATCACTACAAAAATACAGCTGAGGACGTTTTTGAAAGGCGTAAGCAAACAAGGAAAAATTGGACAAGCAACAAAACAAGAATATTATAGGAAAAGTGTAAACAAGCCAAGATTTCTGGGAAAGCAGAAGAAGTAAAAGCATTACACAAAGCGGTGAAGAAATTGCAAAGATTGGACAAGCAAAAGTTTTGGGAAAGATGAGGCTCAACTACTAGAGGAGGCAGCAAGAAAACAACGTACAAAAAGCTTAAGATTTATAGAAACACAATTAGGCCAGCAATACAAATGGTCAAAATGGCTACCAGTGAACTGACAACAAATGCCAAATTGCTTCTGTAAGTATGGAAGGGGCATTTTGACAAAGGCCTGAACCCTACATTTGCTTTGGATGCAAGTAGTCTAGACATGTTAGGTGAATGAGCAGCTTGCAAGGCAGAATGGATATAAGCACTGAGCCACAATCAGGAGAAGAAATAGAAAGAGCAGTGAAGCAGTTAACCATGAAAGATGCAGGAATAGACAATAACAGCTGAGCTGCTAAAAGCTGTGGGACAAGTGCCATCAAAGATTAGGGGGGGAAATACAAAGTATGGGAGTAAGAGAAGGTACCAAATGACTTGCTTGTACCAATCTTGAAGAAAGGAGATCCTGCTGATCCAAATAATTATAGAAGTATGAGCTTATTGTCAGTACTGGGGAAAATGGGATGAAAGTAATAGTCAACAAATTAACACATTTTTAGAGGAAACAGTAGGTAAGGAACAGTGCAGCTTCAGACCAGGCTGAAGTTGCACTGATCAGATATTCATGTTCCAACCAGTGATGAAGAAAAGTGAGAATAGGGATTAAAGAAGTTTGCTGTTTTCATTGACTTTTCAAAGGTATTTGATTTGGTTTGGAGGGAAGCATTATGTAAAAATCATATGGAGTTCCAGATAAGATCACTGTAATTATAATAGCTATGTATGAAGACTCCTGCAATACTGTAAGAATTGGTGAAAAAGTAAGCATCTCATTCAAGTCAAAGTTTGGTATAAGACAAGGGGGCATAGAATCACCATCTCTTTTCATCATGTTCTTAAAGTGGACATTAAGAATGTTAAATGAGTTGGAGGGCATGACACTGGATGATCTAAAGTTAAGATCCTTGGCTTATGCAGGTGACATAGTACAATTTGCAGACATTTGAATTAAATGCTGATACTCTTCACTAATTTGGAAAATTGATGTAGCCAACTTGGACTTACAATAAATAGCAAGATGGTAACATGGTTGCATCTGGATAAAGGGACAATAGATAAAGTGTTAAAATGCAGCAGTGCTGAAGTCACAGAACAAGTAGAATCTTATGTCTAGGAAGCTTGAGCAGGACTGGCTGTTCCATTAAGGCTGAGGTTAAAAAGGACACATGCCTTAGCCACAAGTGTTGCACAGAAACAGACAATATTATGGACTGATAAAATCATTACATTTGGTACTAAAATGAAAATGTATCAAACCAGTGCATTATTCTTCTAAAATTATTCTATGGTTTGGAAGCACCTGCATTAAATGAAATAGACATCAGAAGGCTGGAGGCAGTAGAGATGAGGGTTCTTTGAAAGATGGCACGCGTTAAGACAAGTGAAGATGTTAGAAGGAGAGTAGGCAATCAGGATCTACAACCAAGGTCAGTCTGCTCTAAAGGCCAACCATCAACTAGATGGTGGGACATCATACAGAAGGACATGACCAGGCTGGGCTTAATGGAGGAACAAGCCATTGACAGGAATGAATTGCAATCCTGTACTGTTCCCTGCGTCTGCAAATGTGCTTTGGAATGAAAGACACGAATACACACCACTTGAACTAAAGGAGATCTCTCTTGTTTGTAGTAAGTCCCTTATCCTCTCTATGTCTTGGCAGCCATTCCAGGGCAACATGATCATTTACATAAAACCAGTACATTGCATTATACTCCTTTCCTCCCACTAGCCAAAGCTTATCCCAAGCAACCAAAGTTCATACAAGTTTAAATTCAGTAACACAGAATGAATCTGTAACAATACACACATAGATACCCAGATGTGAACCTGGACCTTTAGATACAAAGGCAGGGTTCTATCACTTAAAATAAAGGAGATCTCACTTAGCTAGTAGTAGATCTTTGCACCCATGCAGAGTTCCACTGTCATTATCAGACCCAAGGCCAGAACATTACATTACCACGCTGGTGCTTTATATTAATGCACTTTGCTTAACATTAAATAAGACATTGATTTTTGTAAAGAGCTAATTGTGGACTAAAATTGAAAAAGCTTCATTTTCATTATCCAGCTAGTTTCACAGTGAACTACATTTTGCTTGGTATTCACCATGCACTGTCTAATCTTCATCACTTGTGCTTGCAGTGTGAACATGTCACACAATATAAATGTTTCCAAGTCTCCCATTATGCACAAAACTACTGGTTAGCCCACGCTCCCCAGTTTACCATGCCTCCACCTTCCCTCCATTCAAGACCCTCTTAAAAATCCACAGTGTGCTAATAATTAAAAAATAAAACAAAACAAAATAACTGTTATCCCTACCCCTAGGATTCCCAGAATGTCCCATTTTCTGTATGTCTACCTTTTGGTTGTAATCCTTTCTGAACTGGAAAACTTTCTTATATTGTACAACACCAAACACATTGCCAATGCTAAACAAACAATTATTCAATAAAGAAAAGAATTGTTCCCTGATTTATTGCCTTCAAAGCAAGGCTTAAGTCTGAGGTCTCCTCTTTATCCTAAAACTCAGTTAAAAACCATTTTTTAAAATTCTATACCCTTTTCTGGGCTGCTGTGTGGTGTATCCTCAAATAAGCCACAGTATCCAAAAATCCATCATTTGTGAGTGGGTTGAGAATGATCTTATTAAATCTGTTCACCCAGTACTATAATTTTTACTAGCCATATATGAAAAGGTAGGGATTTTCTTTAACCCAGTATTGAGATGTACCTCCACTAAGAAAAATGGGTCTGGTTCTGTGAATTGCACCACTTCCTGCAAGTGAAGTAGTGGTCAAAGAGGTACAGAGGAGGCCATAATCACCCTCTTTGTTTATGGAGTATTTCAGTATGGTCAAAAAATATTTTCTGTTGTAACAAGGGGTATGGAAATGGCTGAAAATCACCATTTTAGACTCAGAGTGGTAGCCATGTTAGTCTGTATCCACAAAAACAACGAGGAGTCCGGTGGCACCTGAAAGACCAACAGATTTATTTGGGCATAAGCTTTCGTGGGTAAAAAACCCACTTCTTCAGATGCATCTGAAGAAGGGGGGAAGGGGATTTACCCATGAAAGTTTATGCCCAAATAAATCTGTTAGTCTTTAAGGTGCCACCAGACTCCTCGTTGTTTTCATTTTAGACTGACAGACACCCTAACTCAGGTTCTCTTTATATTAAAACAAAACCAAAGAAACTTTGTTATGAACCTGATGTGGTTTTAAAATCCCCAGGGTTCTTCACAGCATGTCTTTCTCACTCTTTGATGACTACATTTCCATGGTTCATAGTGCTTGTTGCTCCTAGGGCATGTGATAAATATGAAATCTAGCATTCCCTTCACTGACCCTTGTCTGCGATCTCAGAGAACTAGTAACTCTAGTTCATCTCTCATAGCAGAAGAATCAACATAGTATTGTCATTGCTGTTGAAATTAATTTTTACTAGGCATGTAGAGGGTTAACAGCTGTATTGCAGTGAATGCCATTGTTCAAGGTCAGCAGAGTAAGATCTATTACTGAGAAGGCTGAGAATGATTTTTATTAGATCTATTCACCCAGCCCTATAATTTGGTGACATATAGTAGATCTACTTCCTAATTTCCCATTATAAATTTATCTTCACCAAGAAGCTAAATGGGGGGAGGGATAGCTCAGTGGTTTGAGCATTGGCCTGCTAAACCCAGGGTTGTGAGTTCAATCCTTGAGGGGGCCACTTGGGGATCTGGGGCAAAAATCAGTACTTGGTCCTGCTAGTGAAGGCAGGGGGCTGGACTCGATGACCTTTCAAGGTCCCTTCCAGTTCTAGGAGATGGGATATCTCCATTAATTATTATTTATATTATTATTATAAGCAAAAAGTTCATCAGTTTGTTCAAAAGTACTCTTTAGTGAGTGTACTAATTGAGGAGATGTTAAACACAACAATAGTGAAATGTGTTATTTCTAAAGAAGGGATATTAATTAGTCTTCCTTTGTGTGTTTAATGTTACTAGATTCTTCTTAGCTAAAGGACTATGGTAAGAAATATGTAGCATCAATACATTATTAAATGTATTGGAAAGTTAGGCTTAATTATAATAAACTTCTCTAAGCTTTTTATTGGTAGTACCCTTCTTGTTAAAAAGTGCTCTTATTTGTGTCACTGACTGTATAGACACCAAATATAGAAAACTAACCAACTCTCCATCTTGCTTTAGGTCCTTATTCAGCAAGGTCCTTGTTATATCCATGGCATACACATAGAGAACTTAGAATAAATACTCTTGGTGGAAGGTTGCAATGTAACACTACTTAATTTCCTAGAATTCAGAACACCCACACAAGAACCCAACAACAGAGAGAGAGAAAACAGGCTACTCCCTAAAGCAGAGTGGTACAACTCACCCCCACCTTGCTTTAAGCTGGCTTTTTCCAGACTATCTGTGTACTGACTGCTGCTAGGCTCAGATCACACACTTCCCTAAAGAACTCCCTACCCTGTTATCAGGGTGACGCTGGCAGAACAGGTACCAGCTCATGCCAAGGCCCGTAGGCCTCACTGAACACTGGACAAATGCAAAGCTGGAAACCAGTCTGGCTCACCTTTGTGTTAGTATTATTAAAACAGGTATTAGATTTATAGAGATGTGTTTAGTGTTTGGACTTTATGAAATGCTTGTGAGTTGCTGCATGCCTTAAGCTCACTCATAGTATCTATATCCATGTTATAACGTAATCTTTAAGTGTTTTGCTCTGTAATTATAAAAGTGTTTGCTATGAAACCAGAAACTCCCCCAGTCAGGAGAGAAGCATTACCTAATGTGAAAAACTAGGTTACCAGAAGAGGTGTCATTTCCTGCCCAACAAAAAAAGGCCTGTAGACACCAAACAGACCATTGTGGAACAAAAGACTTTGTTGATTACAAACGCTTGTCCCACCACAGCTTGAACTCTGGGGGAATGGAATAAAAATCCCTGTCAAGAAGAAATTGTTACCCCTGTGCTGCTTGGACTTCAGAGAGAGGGCAAGACTTGTGAGCATAAGCAAGGGATCCCCAGCTGTTTAGCTTGAGTTAGCCCTAAAGGTCTTAGAGCTTGCACATTACAACAGCTTCTATTACTTTTGGGAATTTAAGTCATTAATGTGGACGTGCTTACCTGCTTTAACCTTGTAAATAACCCTCTCATTTATTTTTCCTAGTTAATAAATCTTTAGTTAGTTTATTATAGGATTGGCTACAAGCACTGTTTTGATTTGAGATCTGAGGTGCAGTTGACCTGGTCCTTTGGTCTGGGAGTAACCTGAATATTATTGTGATTCGTGGTGTTAGGGACAATTTATCACAAAGGCAGGCTTGCCTGGGTGGCAGGACAGACCACAGTGCCCAAGAAGACTGTCTGTGACTACATGGTAAGGCTATTACAGTGCTTGAGAAGTTCACACTTGATACTTGGTTGGTGAAACCTAATTAGAGAACACGTAACCAATTTGGATTTTGTGCCCTGTTTCTTAACAGTCTGCCCTGATGTTGGCACTCACGGTTGTGAGCCACTCCAGAAAGCTTGACAAGCAAGACCAGGAAAAACTCCTGAAATTTGAAATGGCAGCCTTCAACTTTGAGGGTACATCTACACTGCAAAAACCACCACGACAGCAAGTCTCAGAGCCCAGGTCAACTGATTTGGGTTTGCGCTACAGGGCTAAAGCTAGCAGTTTAGATGTTTGCATTTGTGCTGGAGGTTCAGGCTCGCTGGGTTTCAGAACCCCGGACTCCAGCCCAAATGCAAACTCCTACATTGCTAATTTTAGCCCCATTCTGCAAGTCTTGTGAGCCCAAGTCAGTTGAGCCAGGCTCTGAGACTCGCTGCCGCAGGGTTTTGGGGGGTGGGGAGGGTTTTTTGCTTTATGCCCTTGCAGTCCCTTCTAACCATATGATTCTATGACTGCAGGCTCTTCACAGAAGGGAATGGCTCTTTGGGTTTGTCTACACTTACAGCTCTGCAGCGGCTCAGCTGCACCGGTGCAGCTGTAGCGCTTAGTCTCCCCAAGAGACGGAAGCTATGTTAACGGGAGAAACCTTAGTAGGCCATGCCTTAGTAAGCATTTGTACAATGTCTAGCACAATGAGGCCAAATCAAGAATGAGACTTCTATGCTCTACCACATGCCAAGCGGCGTCCAGTACATCCCTCGGCCCGCACCGCTTCCAGCAGCTCCCATTGGCCTGGAGCAGAGAACCACGGCCAGTGGGAGCCGCGATCGGCCGAACCTGCGAACGCGGCAGGTAAACAAACCAGCCCGGCCCGCCAGGGGCTTTCCCTAAACAAGCGGCGTCCCAAGTTTGGGAAACACTGCTCTACCACAATAGAAAAAATAAGTTAAGTCCAGCAGTCTAAAAGGAAGTCATTGTTGCTCTGATGTTTGCCAAGGTAACTTCAAAAAAAGCAATCACTGCTCAAACCCATCATACAGTCACTGCTGCTTCTGATTGGGAATGCCCTTGAGGAAGAGCCAAGGGAATAATGAAAGAGCTGCTGAATCGAAATGACCTTGGACTCTTGATTTGTACCTTGCATTAATTTTTTTCATCATTTTGTTTAACTTCTTCCCATCACATTATTTTCAAGTTGATTTGTGTTCAGATATACAGTATGTCAAACTTTAGATGCAAACTACAGCTATTCTAGTTTCCGCATAAGGTGTCAAAAAGAGGTAAATATAAAGGAAATGGGAAGATAGAACCACTTTTTTATAGGATCTTTGCAACGTTTCTGTTACCTACCTAAATATATACACTGCAAATAGTGGAATATGTATGGACAAAGAAATATGAACAAAGATTTTCCCCACCCACCATAACTATAGTGACATTAGTGGTTAATAATCTCAGATTCAGCTAAACAGACAGTACTAGAGGCTTAGCTGAATCTTGTGTGAATGAATCAGACCTTTTAGGTTTGAAAAATTAGGCTTGAAATCTCATGAAAAATAGGCACCCTGACTCCACTCAGGGTGGAATGGAAGTTCTCATGGAGCCAGATTCTGATGCCATGTAATAAGCAATAAGGGTAAGTATTCTCACTGAATTGGTGATACTGCTCTAGGTGAGTACGGGCAGCAGAATCTCACCTGTGGTCTTTTCTCCCTTCTAGGTGTGGTCCCAGTTGGAACCAGGATGCAGAGAAATACTGAAGAACATATCTGAATATTTTCCAATTTATTTTGGGCAGAAGCCTCAAGTTGGGTCATGTTTTACCCAAACCAGTATGTCCATATCTTAGTGATCTGAGCTAAGGCTTATATTTCCTCATAGCACACCACACCATCACATATTCTGTATTTATCGGTGATTAGATTTGCCAGTAACTAAAGCCTAATGAGCTTAAATCCACCCTTGGCTTGTTTGTCAGCCTTTACAACTTTCACGTTTACAAACAAGTACATGTATTATACACAGCACCCAAGTACAGTGTTCTCCCATACTTCTGACAGTCCTGTGTTACAACTGCTAATTCTAAAACATTGTAACAACCGTGACTGCTGAAGCTATAACACACAGAGCCAGATCCTGAACTGCACTGTAGCCACTTTGTGGAAGGATCACCCTAATCGAAGTGGATCTTCCATTGGCATTTAAGTTCCCATGGCTACTAGTGTAGGGGGCATGGCTGGACAGTGGCCATGGTTGCCATATGCTTTGGCAACATCTGGCTGCCCTTGGGGCTGCTGGCATCTGCTGCAAGTTAATTCAGACCATCTGTCTAAGGTTGCTCTAACTTAGCCCAGGGCATTCAGACAGCTACAGATCAAGGGAGTGCCCAGGTGGCTTAATTCCTTCTTTTCTGTGCTCCTCAGCCACAGGTAAGGAATGAGCCACTGGATCAAGTTCCAAGGCAACATCAGTGGCGGTGTAAATTACTCATCAGTGAGTGGGTATAAGTGAATGTAGGTCAGTGGAATATGGATGCTGAAGAATGAGAAATGGGGGGAGGGGACAGTAGGAAAAGTGTCTAACAGGATGGCATAAGATCAGATGTGTTTGGGGAGAACGCATGCTGCACCATTTCAAAGGGTAGAGCAGAAGCAGCATCCCAAGAGACACAGGGCTAAATTCTGTTCTCAGGCACAATCACAGTCCACTTGCTGGAGTTATGCACAACTTGCACTGGTTTGAATGAGAGCAGAGCTTGTCCCTTTGTGCCAAAATAGAGCAAAATGCCTCCAGGAGCTCCTGCTGGGCCTACCTCAGCCTACTTCATAGTCAAAGAGGTGATTTTTTCTAGCCTAAAGATTTTTTTTAATTTGATTTCTCTCTGAGTCAGGAGTTCAAGGCACTTTTCCTTATTTTCACACCACTAAAGCACACCTCTCTGATGTTCAAAGGTACAAAATATTGTTGCATTTCTGGGATGGAATGAAACTTCTGTAACGATGGGGCAGAAGGATAGGAAAATACTAGCCCAGCCATTTTCCTTTGTAGGCCACCACGAGTAGAAAAATAAGATTCAAAATTAGACAGCCTGCTGAGTTTGAAAGATAGGAAACCAAGATGTTTCACATTTGCAGGTTGTTCAACTTGGCTTTATAACAAGCTCACACAGCAGAATGAACACACACACTTTAAATCAAATGCTCTTTTGAAAATCTAATACCTTTTATCCTAGATGAAATAAGTGTAGGTCATTTATAGTCAAGGAAGTGGCCTTTGTGAATATAATTCAGTATATAGAACTAAAAGAAAAAATAATGCAGTGCTGAAGAATCAGCCCCATAATGCTGTACTTTACATACTTTTCATTCTGAACATTCTTATAAGTGATGTATAAAATCAAAAAGGTGGAAACCTGTCCAAGAACAACTGTACAGGGTGAATATTCCACGAATTACTTTTGTTTGACCTACTGTTGCTGTTATTAGGATTCCTGCTGGGTCTAGGGTATCTCCATGGAAAAGGGCAGCTGTTGGAATTAATCAGTAATGCATTAGGTGTGCTCTGCTTCCCACCACCACCCACCTCCTCAGAATCAACATCATTACCTGTTTCAAAATGTCACCAGTGGCCTCATTAAGTGTGGATGCTGCAGCAAAGAGAATCTCTCCCTTTAGGAAAGTTTTAAACTATTAAAAAAAAAGGAGTGATGTGTTTAGGTTGCCAGTCACAAAGTTCAAGCCAGAACAAAATGAGCCTAGAGAGGGACAGTCAAGAGACTGATCTGGTAGATGAAGCTGAGGGTTAATCCCCCAGATGTCTTCATTGTTCCCTTTCTCTTGAAAGATCACCTATTTCAGGCTAACCTGCTATTTCAACCAAAAAGGATTCATGCAGCTCCTCTTGTCATTTGTCATCACTATTCCTAAGTCAGCTAAAAGGAGATTTCCCAAAAGGGCCCATGCTTAAATCATTGGTCCAGCCCTGATCTTCTATATTAGCTGAACTTTCGTACCAAAACATCCCAACCTAACATAGTGCAGGAAAATGATCATTTGTGATTTTATTACTTTCCTGGAGAATTCATGCAGTCTCCCAAGGTACCCTCTGTGGTTGTTTTTACTGTTCAGAGTCCCCACTCTCTCAGCTTTCGAGGGCTTCTCCGTTTACCCTAATCTCTCCCTCTGCTAAACCATTTCCCTCTTTCTACTAGTGTTCCCTTCTCTCATGTAAACTCTGGACCAAATTCAAATTTGGCACATTGCCAGAAGTTATGGGCTTGATGCAGCAACTACTTGGTGGAATTGTATGACCTGTGTTATGCAGGAGGTCAAGCTAGATCATCATAATGGTTCCTAGTGCACTCTCTCCCTCCACGCAATTGCTAGAGATAATAAAGTATCTGACTTTGCTGCACCCAAAAAGAGAGTGAGAACTGTGTTTTTCTCCGACACCTTAAAGTCTAAGAATCCATGTAGCTATGAAAAAGCAATGTAAAGTAGACACACCACCTTACACTAGCTTAGACTTGCTTACATATCTGAGGACTATAAGATGGTATAGCAAAGTAGCACCCATCCTACTTTAAATTACATTTTGCAGTTCCTAGGTATGGAAGTTATACCATTAGCTGCTCCCTTACGTACCAGCTGACTGGTATAAGAAGGCTTAAAGGAGTCTGAGTGTAAGGGAATCTAAATTACATCACCTTACACATCATCTCTGAATTTGATCTTCACTGTTTATCTAGCTATCACTTCTGAACATCCACTTCTCCTAGCAGGCTTCTCTCTCCTACAGGCCTCTTTTCATTGTTGAAGATCTTTTTTCTTGGAGTGTCTATTTCTCTGTTACTGTTGCAAAGATCTCATAAGAAAAAAAAAAACTGAGTTTCAAGGTCTAGGCTGAATCTCTCTTTAATTTACAATGCTGTACCTTATTTCTCCAAAAGGTATTAATTAGTGCATTGTCAGCCTCATCTGTACATCTCCTGTATTTGCATTTATTCAAACTTCAGCATGATCTTTGGTAGTTTAATATAGAAATATCTGAGTAGGAAAGGAAGCAGCTTTCCTGTGGACATCCATATTGGGAGTTTGTGGAAATGCATATAATCTCTCTGTCCGCTCTTCAGTGATGTAGATAAAAGAGTATCTTCAAGGGCTCCAGCGATACGTTCAAGACCAAGTGGTGCAAGAGGAGATGGAGGACAGAAGATAGCAGTGGGGCAAAGTAAGTCGATCGGTAACCTGGTCAGTGTGTGTTGTGTCCCTCTTTCTCTCATCCCCCATGCTCACTCACAGAGTATGGGTCTGTTACAGCCCTCAGTTTGAGAGATTGGCTGTTTAGCTCAAACTATAGACATTCATGCTTGTCACTCTAAAGGTCCCTGGGGTTGGCCAAGATGGTGGGCATTGCATATGCAGTATATGTAACATCTTGTCTCTGTACAATAGGTCGGAGTAGAATGTTGGTGTCTTCTGCTCCAGTTCTTGACTACATTCAGGCAAGTTGACCTGTTATGAATAATTATGCCCTCGGTTACTTTATGGTATGGAATTTCAAGGTGGTTGGGCATAAGTAAGAATAATTATTTCAGGGGTGGCCAACCTGTGGCTCTGGAGCCACATGCGGCTCTTCAGACGTTAATATGCGGCTCCTTGTATAGGCACTGACTCCGGGGCTGGAGCTACAGATGCCAACTTTCCAATATGCCGGGGGGTGCTCACTGCTCAACCCCGGCTCTGCCACAGGCCCTGCCCCCACTCCACCCCTTTCTGTCCCCTCCCTTGAGCCTGCTATGCCCTACCCCCCAGAGCCTCCTGCACATCACAAAACAGCTGACTGGGAAGTTGTGGGGAGGGAGGGGGAGGTGCTGATCGGTGGGGCTGCCGGTGGGCAGGAGGTGCTGGGAGCAGGGGGGCGGGGGGAGTTCAGGGGGGGCTGCTGACATATTACTGTGGCTCTTTGGCAATGTACATTGGTAAATTCTGGCTCATTCTCAGGCTCAGATTGGCTACCCCTGAATTAATTAATATTTATGTAAGCAGAGTCTGAATGAGCTCTTCCCTGATATCTACTGATGAGCTGGGGGAAAATACTTCAGGAACAGACCATATCTGCAAAAACACACCTACTCTGCCTAGGTATTCAGCTGCTTTGCCAAATTGATCAATTTTGGCTGGTGTTGGGTTACAAATCACTTTAGTATTGAGGGCAGGGGTAATGAAATGTTGTTATCCTTATTGTATGAGTAAAGGGCAGCAGAACTCTGCTTAGCCTGTTTTGACTGAGGGAATTCCCCATAAATTGAACCTCACTCATTAATCATGGGGTAGGGATGCCAAATCCCAGTGAGAGAGAGGGTGGGGACAGGTATTCCTATGTGGTGATGTGGCTGCTGCGTAAGGAGTCCTAGACACCACTGGATCTTCCTCTCTCTACTGTTTAAAGACAGAGCTGATTAGATTCAATGGGGAGTCCTTGTTTTGTTTAGTGACCTCCCAAGAGCTGAAATCACTGATAACCAGGTGCTGAGCCTTAGATTTGGTATGGGATAGTGTTACAGCAAAAGAGATTGCATGGCCTGCACTAGCAGCGAGGTTCCCCATTACCCTCCAAGAGCTGGGTTAAGTGGTGGAACCTCAGAACGTGATGTTGCAGCCGTGAGACAGGGTAGCAGAGTGGAACAGCAGTGACAGCAGCAGCCAATGGCAGCACAGTAGATGACAGCAGAGCGACCAACAGCGGCAGCAGCAGACAACGATGGCAGAGTGACCTTGGCTAATGTAAGCCCATTGAAGTGGTGGCCCAGCAGTAGAGGCATTGCTTGATGTGCCCCACCCCCAAGGATGGGAGATGAATTCACAGGACTGCACCTCTGAACTCTGGGTCTTCATTGACCAAGGACAGCAACTATGAGTGGAGTGTAACAGAGGGAGAGGGGAATGGTATGTTAAAGCAACATTTGTTGTCAATTTCACACTATAAGGTGAGAAACTGAATTAAAGGACACTGCCCAACATACTCTGCATGTGGTCATATGCTTTTGGTTGTGGTGTTTTCCCAAATTAATGCTGGGTTCCTTTTCCCTTGTTATTAAAAGTTCTTTGCTACACACGGGCTCTGTGCTTGCGGGTGGGGAAGTATTGCCTCTTAGAGGCACCCAGGGGTGGTGTGTAATTTCCCTACATTACTGGGTGGGAGCTCAAGCTGGTTCTGTTTTGAATTGTTAAGAGGAACCCCTAGATACTGAACCTGGCCCTCGTTCCTGCCGACTCCGTCTGGCAGAAGGGTTACATTTAAATGTGTTCTGCAACAGACAGATGCTATGGTGAAGGCAGGTGTTAGATCAGCCATATGTTGTTTTACAGATGTCACCCTTTCAAAAGTGGAGGGAAATCAAAATATGTCACTGTACGTATGAGTCACAGTACAGTTTTATTCTGCTATAAGCATAATAAAGACAGCATATTGAAACTGGGAGAAAGGTAGGTATTTTGAATCTATCACATTTAAGCTTGGCTTCCTTAAAAAAAAAAAGTTATTTGTAATGTGCTAGTGTCTCAAGTCCACAGGCAGAGATCCATTATGCAGGATACTGCCCCTACCCTGAAGAGTTATAGTTTCTCTTACATGAGACTGTAAAACAAGGGGGCCTTTAGCAAGCATCCCAAGGCTTGAAGAAAAGTGGCTAAGACCCTGAAAATTCCCCTAAATAATCCTCAGACAAAACTGTTCAACTTGACCTTCCCCAGTCTCTCCTGCCCCATTATGCTTCTCCTCACCGCCCACCTCCTTGGTGATTTAGTCCTGAGTGGAGCACAGGTAATAATAACAGCAAGAGGTAATAATAACAGGACCGCTTGGAAATAGTGACCATAATATAATAACATTTAACATCCCTGTCGTGGGAAGAATATCTCAACAGCCCAACACTGTGGCATTTAATTTCAAAAAGGGGAACTATGCAAAAATGAGGGGGTTAGTTAAACAGAAATTAAAAGGTACAGTGACTAAAGTGAAATCCCTGCAAGCTGCAAGGGCGCTTTTTAAAGACACCATAATAGAGGCTCAACTTAAATGTATACCCCAAATTAAGAAACACAGTAAAAAAACTAAAAAAGAGCCACCGTGGCTTAACAACCATGTAAAAGCAGCAGTAAGAGATAAAAAGACTTCCTTTAAAAAGTGGAAGTCAAATCCTAGCGAGGTAAATAGAAAGGAGCATAAACACTGCCAAATTAAGTGTAATAAGAAAAGCCTAAGAGGAGTTTGAAGAATGGTAAATTCTCAGAATGGAGAGGGGTAACTAGTGGTGTTCCCCAAGGGTCAGTCCTAGGATCAATCTTATTCAACTTATTCATAAATGATCTGGAGAAAGGGGTAAAAAGTGAGGTGGCAAAGTTTGCAGATGATACTAAACTGCTCAAGATAGTTAAGACCAAAGCAGACTGTGAAGAACTTCAAAAAGATCTCACAAAACTAAGTGATTGGGCAACAAAAATGGCAAATGAAATTTAATGTGGATAAATGTAAAGTAATGCACATTGGAAAAAATAACCCCAACTATACATACAATATGATGGGGACTAATTTAGCTACAACAAATCAGGAAAAAGATCTTGGAGTCATCGTGGATAGTTCTTTGAAGATGTCCACGCAGTGTGCAGAGGCGGTCAAAAAAGCAAACAGGATGTTAGGAATCATTAAAAAGGGGATAGAGAATAAGACAGAGAATATATTACTGCCCTTATATAAATCAATCGTATGCCCACATCTTGAATACTGTGTACAGATGTGGTCTCCTCATCTCAAATAAGATCTACTGGCACTAGAAAAGGTTCAGAGAAGGGCAACTAAAATGATTAGGGGTTTGGAGATGGTCCCATATGAGGAGAGATTAAAGAGGCTAGGACTTTTCAGCTTGGAAAAGAGGAGACTAAGGGGGGATATGATAGAGGTATATAAAATTATGAGTGATGTGGAGAAAGTGGATAAGGAAAAGTTATTTACTTATTCCATAATACAAGAACTAGGGGTCACCAAATGAAATTAATAGGCAGCAAGTTTAAAACAAATAAAAGGAAGTTCTTCTTCACACAGCGCACAGTCAACTTGTGGAACTCCTTACCTGAGGAGGTTGTGAAGGCTAGGACTATAACAGCGTTTAAAAGAGAACTGGATAAATTCATGGAGGTTAAGTCCATTAGTGGCTATTAGCCAGGATGGATAAGGAATGGTGTCCCTAGCCTCTGTTTGTCAGAGGGTGGAGATGGATGGCAGGAGAGAGAACACTTGATCGTTACCTGTTAGATTCACTCCCTCTGGGGCACCTGGCATTGGCCACTGTCGGTAGACAGGATACTGGGCTAGATGGACCTTTGGTCTGACTCAGTACGGCCGTTCTTATGACTTCTCTAATTTCTCCATGCCCCTGCCTGTGCTAGAATCCTTCTACAACACACCCAGGTCTGATGCCCCATACCCTTCTCTGCTTTCCACGCTCCATGCTTCCCCCCCCACACACACAATTCTTCTGCATCTTCTGAGGACTTCCTGAGGTCTGCAAGAAGTGAGCACTTAGGAGGTTCACAGAAGTGGAGGTTATTGAGGCTACCAGGTAGACTGGTGGGAGAGATGAGAGCATTCCACCCTCAACTATGAGAATCAAATTAACTTAGGGCTTGTCTACATGGTGCAGCAATACACACCTCCGGAGTGTAAATCACTCTAAAGGATTGCATTCCAACTGTTCTGTGTGAACTCCGCTGGTGCGCTTTAAATGGTACCTAGTGCGTACTGACATAGTGCTGTTTCAAATGGGACTATGTCAACACGCAGCAGGTATTTTTAGACTCTAGAGCATGTCAGAAAGGACCCCAGAGAGCAGTCAGAGCACACCCTTTAGAGCACTCTACATCCCTCTGATGTGCATTGCCTCACTGTGCAGACAACTCCTTCGCTTTCTCCCAGTTACCATTCTCAAACCGGGATCCAGCAAAAGAGAAAGAGAAGAATTTGCTAATTGTAGCAAGCACCACATTTTCAAATAAACTTGTTTAATTAGTTTCAAGTTTAACTCTAGTAGACACTTCTAGTTTTAGGGGAATGTAATTCAGGAACACCTAGTCAAACTTGTAAAATTTGATTTCGCATCAAATCTGCCTGCCAATTTTGTGGCAAGTACACCTTTGTTTATATATTTTAATCAGATTTATGATGGCAACTATTTTAATCTTAATTTTGGAATGGCTACTTTACTCGTATTTACTAAACTGTAAGATATAACAATAATCCACTGAGAGAATGTTGCCAGTAAAATAAACTTACCCGTGAAATCTATAATCTAAGGTAGATTTCTTTGGATCACTTCATAAAACTCATGAGGGATATCAGTATGCTGAACAGTGATGTAACATTACTTGGTGAATTTCACTGCAACATATTTTCAGAAATTTCAGGCTCTGAACTACAAGCAGAAGTTTCTGTAGATAAATTGACTAACAAGATTTTAACATGCATCAGATTTACTAAAACAGTCTATTCTTACCAAGGCTTGTCATCCTTTGTAAGCCATCCTGTAGGGGGTCTAGTGCTAAAATTAAATTATACCTGCCTACCATCCTCAATCTAATCAGGCTGCGACTTGAAAAATAAAACAATTAAAATTAGAGACAGGCCAGCCTCCCACTGTTTATGATCTCATTCTGTTTGCGATGAGTAGGTGGAAATTCACCCATTGCGAACATTTGGTTGATGTCAGTTTTTCTTGTTATTGCAGCTGGGGCTTATTTTGTGAACTGTTTGCAGTCTTCCCAGCTAAAAATAGGTGGATACCAATTTAAACATCTTGGCAGTATTTCAACTCAAAGTATCATTAGTAAATAGTTATGCTGTATTTTATTGTAAAAGATCCTGCCATGACGCCAATCTATACACATATAAATAAAGGCAGTTATTTAGAATTATCTTAAACATAACTATATTTGAGGTTATTCACATTTTGTTCAGCAATATGTGAAGCTATTTACAAGAAAAGGCATTAGTTAGAGGAATTGGTAAGCCTCCTGCGTTAATGGGACTCCTTACAACTCAATACCAGGCTGAATTGCTTTACCTATGGATAGATTATGCCTTTAGGGACAGCCCTATGAAAGAGAAATGCATAATTGTGCTACCAACTTTGCAGCCCAGGGAGACTGGGTCAGTGAGGGTCCTCTGCTCCCCCATTGCTTCAGGTGGCTATGATTTGCACAGACTCTTACCATTTGCAGCATCTTTCCCCTCTCACTTCAGCTCAGCAAGGTTTGCAAGTGCACTGAGGTGACTGAGTCAAATTTCCACCCACCGCCCATTGCCTAGCACAGGGGTCGGCAACCTCTGGAAAGCGGCTCGCCAGGGTAAGCACCCTGGCGGGCCAGGCCAGTTTGTTTACCTGCCGCGTTGGCAGGTTCGGCCGATCACGGCTCCCACTGGCCCTGGTTCGCCATCCCAGGCCAATGGGGGCGGCGGGAAGCGGCGCGGGTGAGGGATGTGCTGGCCACGGCTTCCCACTGCCCCCATTGGCCAGGTAAACAAACTGGCCCGGCTCGCTAGGGTGCTTACCCTGGCAAGTCGCGTGCCAGAGGTTGCCGACCCCTGGCCTAGCACTTCCTCCACACACACTTGCTTACAGAAATAGCCAAATAGATCCTGATCTCCCTCCCCCATCTGGAGACGAGATGCGAGAAGGCCTCATAAGTTAGTAGGGGTATGGCATTATTTCCCTTACTCCCCTGTGAGGTCATGATCGTGCACCAGATCATGGCTGGCTCTAAGAATAAGAACTCCAATCCTGCTACCGCTGAAGCTAATGGGCAACCTTTCTTCCCTCCTCCCCACATTAATTCCAATTGGAACTGGATCAGACCCTCAGTGAAAACATAGCATTTTACAAGAAGTCACCACTCATCTCTGCTTCTAGACTCTCCCATTAAAATTGTCAACAACTATTTATGGAAATGCAAACATTCAACTTAGTTTTCCTAGTTCCCACTCTTAAAATTCTTCCATTACTTTCCTACCTCAGGTCAGATATGCACTGGACTGTCAGTAGCTGCTGCTTACATCGATAGTAGAAGATCTAACACATAAGTTAACTTCTTCAGTAACGGAGCAAGGGGGAAAAGTTTCAAAAGTAGCAAAGTGACTTAGGAGCATAAGTTCCATTTCCAGAATGGATTTAGGAATTTAGGAACCTAAGTTATATTGAGTTTCAGTGAGACTTAGCCCCCTAAATGCCTCAGGGCCAGATTTTTCAATGTTATTTAGGTGCCTAAAGATGCAGATAGGTCCCAAGTGGGATTTTTCAAAAGCATCTAAGTAGGTTATGTGCCTCACACCTATTGAAATCAATTGTACCTCCAAACTCTGGTGTGTTAATGTAACCCTTCTGGCAGGTGATCAAAAAGGGTGACATACAATATATCTGTGGTTCCTCCCAACAAATAAAATTATCTGAAGCCCCTACTGAGAAACTTGGGAAAACTAAACTCAACTTCCCTAGGTGCCCTTAACAGGCCCCACTCACAAGCACTCCAAGACTATGTGCAAACCAGGGAATTATTAGGGGAAAGGGAACACAGTCAAACTTGAGACACAGCACAGAACATACATGCAAATAAAAAGCAAAATAACCCCCTTCCAGTAAATTTGGTAGCAGTTCATGTAACCACATTCCCACCCACTGTTGAAAACAGCCTTCAGATAGTTCATTGACTGTACCACCTCACCCATCCACCAAACACCACTCATGATTTGCATCAGCGAGTAGCAATAGTCCAAATCTCCAGTCCCAAAAGATCTACCGGCTTGCCTGGAGGTGCCAGCAACTCACCACCTTAAAGCTGAATCCTTAAACTGGATGGGAGGTGGAGCCTCCCCAGAATCCATTTAGCTCTGCTGCTATCCTCCGCAGAGTCTCTCACGACAAAGTCCCCATGGATGGGGAACCAAAAGCATTTAGGACCCTTGAGCAGAGTCCTGCTGCTTGAAAATGAGCACATGCCTCTCCGGGAGCTCACTACCTCCAAAATCCAAGTTCATGTATTGTTGTGGTGATTTCGCAAGTGTCACCAGAGAAAATCTGGGTAGGCAGTCTATGGCACTGAAGCTGTTTATTGCAGAAGTTTTCCTTTTTCACAAAGAGAGGAAGTAGAGAGCTCTTTCACCTCTGGCTATATGGTTGACATGGTTGACTCAGTCTACTAGTTTGGTCCATTATAGAGATAGGCAGGAGCTGTGAAATTCAGGTCTGGATCTGGATCCAAACTTCCCCAAAGTTCAAGAAAAGAGCTGGCTTGGAGAATGTCATCACTAGATTGAGATATGAACAAGATGCATTTTCAGTCAGTGTTTTTGAACATGCTAAACAACCATTCCCAGTGGACGCCACCTAGTTTCATTGAAAAGTTTATAGAAACCTAAACCACCAAAGCTCAGTCAGTTTAGCTTACTGTCTGCTGTTTTATTATTACTGAACAACAAGATCCACAGTTTGGAGTGCCAGAGTTCCTTGGATACAGAAGTCATTGTAACTTTTATAAATCATCATTGCAAAAGCTAGTAAGTAAAATATCCACAAGACATGGAGGCAGATCCACATGTGAATAGAGAAGTTGGATTTGGTACCCTTTTTACGCACACTTTGCATGGGTACAAATGACGAATCATGTTCCTATTTATATTCTTAATATGCTTTAGTTACAGTCTATAAAATGCTTTGAAGGTTGGAAGCTCTAAGCAAGTGCTAGATATTATTTCTAGATGCAGAGTGTCTATTGAAAATGTATTTGTGAAAATGTTAAAAAGATCATTTATATTAAAGAAATAGGGGGATGCTCAGCAACTTCCATGAGCATACTTTAAATAAATATTGTCTGCTAGGAGGCAAAAAAGATAACAGGCCATCAGTAGCCACAGATGTGCTAGGCAAAGGAGAGGGAGGATTCCAAGATGCCTACTAGCTTATAGGCCTGAATGGCTAGGAGGCTATGTTACAGGTGTCAGAGAATGAAAGCAGGAGACATGGTTTCAGAATGATCAGGAATTCAATTTTAGACAGATTAAGCTTCAGTTGATGTGAGATGTACAGAAGGAGTTGCTGGAGGAACAGGGCAAGATGCAGGATTAGCTGGAGGAAAAGATCACTCGTGAAGAGGCTAGTCGGAGTCACTGACAAAGATAGTAGCTGAAACTGTGCCTTCAAGATGATATTGTTATGTATTCCTTGTACAAGGTATGTTGCAGGGCTGCTACTAGTGGGTGAAGTTTCTGCACCAGATTTGGGATGGCTACAGAGCTTCCATCATAGAGATGTGTTTTCTAAGATCCTTTAATGTGCTGCTGACTATGACTATAGCAGTTATTCTTTAAGGCAGGGGTTCCCAAACATGGTTTGCGGCTTGTTCAGGGTAAGCTCCTGGCGAGCCGCGAGATGCTTTGTTTACCTGAGCGTCTGCAGGTACAGCTGCTCACAGCTCCCAGTGGCCGCGGTTCGCCGTTACCGGCCAATGGGAGTTGCGGGAAGCAGTGGCCCAGCCCGGGCCGCTTCCCGCAGCTCCTATTGGCCGGGAACGGCGAACCGCGGCCACTGGGAGCTGCAAGCAGCCATACCTGTGAATGCTCAGGTAAACAAAGCATCTCATGGCCTGCCAGGGGCTTATCCTGAACAAGCCACGAACCAAGTTTAGGAACTCCTGCTCTAAGGTAAGGTATGTTACACACAGCATCACGTAGGCTGAACATAACACAGTTTTAGCATTCCATTCCATCTCCCCCTTCCAGTTTGCTTTCCTACCATTTATTATATTTACCCCATCACGCTATCATTGAAGTTCAGTACGTATCAGTCTGTTAAATGTCTCTGAATCATACTGGTTTTCTAATTAGTTGACTAGAATGAGTGACAACTTGCTCAATTAGCTGTCCAAAACAGTTGCAACAACTGTTTCTGGTTTGTTTGGAATCAGTCTTTCTTCATCTGCCATCCATAGAGCTTGCTCCATTGACTGTTCTTTCTGAGGCTTTTTCTGCACTACCGTGGTAAATTGACCTAAGTTATGCTACTCCAGTTATGATTTACCATGGTGTCTACACTGCGCTGCGATGATGGGAGATGCTCCCATCGACTTACCTTGACCTTCTCATTCTGGTGGAGTACTGGAGTTGACCAGAGAGCCCACTGCTGTCAATTTAGCGGGTCTTCAACTACACCTGCTAAATCAACACCCACTAAATCGATTGCAGCACTGGTGATCTACTGGTAATGTAGACATAGCCAGAGAAACAAACTGAAGAGGTCAGTGGTGTCTGCTGAACTCTCCACTGGAGGCATCAATCACATACGATCTAGGTGAGGGATTCTCTTTAAGACAGCTGGAGTTCTCCATCTTTTTCCTCCAGCTGGTTTGACAAACACAGTCACCAGGTTCTAGGTCTGGCAGTTCTCCAACTGAGTGACATCTGTTATAAAAGTGTTCATAAGTTCTTTTATCTGATTTGGCTACTCTCTTCATGTGTAGTCACTTTGGAGATAACTTTTCCAACTTTGGAAAAGTAGTTCTGGGTGGTTTTCCCATCAGGAGCTGTGCTGTTCTATAACCAGTAGTGTTATCAGTGTTGATCTGCAGCTTAGAAAAGAAAGGAATGGATTTTCCTGCTGTAAGATTTTTCTTGGCTGTCTGTAAAGCTCTGACCCTCTCCTTTCACTTGTGGGTAATGAGAACTGCTAGTAATATGATCAAAATCATATTTTGTTTGGAATGGCTTAAATTCCACTATAGTCAATTGTGGTCTGTTGTCTGTCACTAGTTGTTCTGGAGTACCAAAATGAATAAAAGTGCACTTCAGTTTCTCAATAACACTGCAACATATGTCTTTGAATTATATTATTTCTATATACCTGTGGGGTGGGGGGAAAGTCCAGTACAACCAGGTAACCATATCCTCTGAATTCGCATAGATCTGCAGCTAGTCTCTTCCAAGTTCTGTAGAGAAGTTGTTATTAAAGGTGTTTTGTATTGTGTTGGTCTGTTAGTTCTGCAATGTTCACATGCAGATATTTTATTCTATGTCCTTTCTGATGCCTGGCCACCACCCTGACTGGTTGGGTTGGCCCGTTCATGGTATTTAGTTAGTCCTTGATGTCCTTCATGGATGAGGTTAAGGATTTCTCCTCTCACCACATTTGGAATTAAGGTTCAGTCTTTAAGGCTTGATTCAGCCTTTAATCGTGAGTCCATTTTACTCACTTAATTGTCCACATATTGCAAAATAGCTTGTCACTTCATTACTGTCCTGTAGATACTTTGGGCCAGTCAGCCCTAATGCAACTTAGAACTTCTTGAAGATATGTCGGACAGGATTGCTTTTTGTAGCTAGTGTAGTCTCTTTTCTGACACTAGTCTGTACGTAGCCACAGCATCCATGTACGCCTTTATGTCATGTTCAAGCCCATGGGTAGTTGAGTGCAATGCTGTGCTCTGTGACAAAGTGTTTGCTACCACCATATTTTTCCATGAACATATTTAGCAATTGGGTTAAATCATATTAATCTTATCAAAAGATGTTGCCATCTCAGCAATGTTTGATCCAGGTCTTTTCTATTGATGCGAGTTAAAAATGGTCTATTATTAGTGTAAAAGAATCCGATCCACACATTCATACCTTTCCATTTTCTTTATAACTGGTACCATGAGACACACCATGCTGTTGGCTCAAAGATTTTCCTCAATTATGCCAATATGTTCTATTTTCTTTAACTTATTTTGCACTTTATGAAGCAATGGGATAGGAATCCTGCAAGGTGCATGTACATTATATGGTTCAGTACTGTCTCTTATTTGTACTGGATCGGCTTTAAAAAGTCCAATATCACCAAATATTTTGTCGAGTTCTTCCACCTCTCTCACTAGGCCCATCATGATTGCCATGCTGTTGCTGAAAAAGTTGTGGGTCTTTGATCACATGCAAAGACAAAAAACTTTGCATTCAGATTGTAAATTGTTTCTGTGGTGAACTGACCCATGCAGTTCAGCATACCTCCAGAGCTAGTCAGGGCTCTGTCAGGGATTTCAGCTGTGGGAGGATTTGAAGATGATTGTAAATCCCTTCTGAGATGACGGACATCAGCTTCTGAATCAATTTTGAAGTCAGTCTTTCCATGAATATTCAGTTTCACTCTCCAGGCAGGTTTTGTTATTGCACATGATGATTCCAGAAACAATATCTCTTGGGGGGGAAATCCCAACTGTACTACAAAATGATGGGGTCTAAATTAGCTGTTACTATTCAAGAAAGATCTTGGAGTCATCCCACATAGTTCTCTGAAAACACCCACTCTCTCTGGCAAGAGTCAAAAAAAGCTAACAGAATATTTGGAACTACTAGGAAAGGTATATATAATAAATCAGAATATATCATAATGTCACTATATAAATCTGTGGTACACCCACACCTTGAATGCTGCATGCGGTTCTGGTTGCCTCATCTCAAAAAGATATTAGAAATGGAAAATGTGCAGAGAAGGGTAACAAAAATAATTAGAATAGAACACCTTCTATAAGAGAAGAGACTTAAATAAGAGAGTGTTCAGCTTGGAAAAAAGAGACAAATAAGGGGAATATGATAGGAGTCTATAAAACTGTGAATGGTGGGGAGAAAATGAATAAGGATGTGTTTACCCCTTCACATCACACAAGAACTAGGAGACACCCAATGAAATTAATAGATAGTAGGTTTAAAACAAACAAAGACGTACTTCTTCATACAACACAGTCAGCCTATGGAACTGGTTGCCAGGGAATGTTGTGAAGGCCAAAAGTATAAACAGATTTTAAAAAAAAGAATTAGATAAGTTCATGGAGGATAGGTCCATCAATGGCTATTAGCCAAGATGGACAGGGATGCAACCCCATGTCCTGGGTGTCCCTAAACCTCCAACTGCCAGAAGCTGGGACTGGTGAAAGTGGATGGATCACTTGAAATTGTTCTGTTCATTCCCTCTGAAGCATCTGGCACTGGTCACTGTCGGAAGACAAGGTATTGGGCCAGATGGACCATTGGTCAGACCCAGTATGGCTATTCTTATGCTCTTATTATTCTTTATAGTAATCAGCTCCCTAAATGCCTTAGTGCTGTAAACAGCTGGAAAATGTCTATATTTTGTGTCTTACACCTTTGGCTGGACACACATTTTGGGGCTATTAATTTTTCCATGTTTTGTGCATTTAGTCTGAAAGGTTTTGTAATTAGCCTGGAATTTGTCCCTCATTACCTCTGAACTTCATGATAATTTATATTACCACTCATGCTGTAACTCTGTACTACTTCTAAGCTAGTTTCTGGTTCAGGGTTGGTAAGTTGCTTGTGCTGCTTCCCTAGCTCAAATCTGTTTTGTTATTTGGATAGCTGTGTGTAGGGTTAAGTCTGTTCTAATTGTAGCTGCTGTGAGTGACTTATCTGTAAGCCCAATAACCAATCTCTAATGTCTTCATGTTTTACAGTTTTCAGATCAGTTTTCTGCCAAGGCATGCAAATCTCTTATAATAGATTCAACAGATTCCCCTGGTTCTTGAATTCTCTAGAGAAAACACACTTTTTCATAAACCAAATTTCTCTGAAGTATATATCAACTATAGCCAGAACCCTTTCTTAGTCATCTTTGTGTATGTTGTCAGTAAAGGCAAAGGAGTTGAAGATATCTTCTGCCTGTTTTCCCCATAGAATACATTAATGATGATACCTGAATGTCTCCAGTTTCCTTGAGCAGTTTAGTACCAATGCAAAGTCTTGCAAAAGGCTGCTTGCGGTCTGTCAATTCTGAAGCTCCTGTCAAAGCTGAAGTTCTGAGGCATTGAGGAGTGGCTCATTGATAAACACCTGCATTTTTCATTGGTTTTTGTTTTGTTTTTCCTTCTGTTTACAACCCGTGTTTGTTTTCCTTATATTTCTGTTCTCATCTGGCACTAGTTAGGCTACCTTTACTTCTGACACCTTATCCTGTATTCCTTGTATACAGTAGCTTGTAGGGTTGCTACTAGTAGATCAAGCTATAGGAGAGGGAGAGAGACAGACAGACAGACACGAGAGCACTGGGCCTGGTGCAAGATCTGAGGCCTGACCAGGGACTGTGAACCAAAGTCAGGCCATATATTAAAGCAGATGCTTACAAGTTCTCTGGCCAGTACATGAACTTGGTAAAGTTGCTGCTAGTGTACTAGGCATTATGTATTTACATAAATATATTCCAGCTAGAACAGATACATCCAAATCTAATACAAGGTAAGATTGTTTGACAACATAATGAGTAGGGATGTTTTGTCAAAGATATCAGGAACAAGGGGAGGTAACAAATAGATGTCATGAAATATGTAAGGTGGTACATAAGTTGTTTATCCCAGTTGTTTGTCTCAGTCTATATATTTTGGGGTACCTCGCCTTAACCCTTTGTGCGGCTGAGGGGACAGCAAAAATTCCCACTTCTGACTGAGCTGTTCCTTGCCACTCGGCATTCATGTGTTAGTGTACCTGTAGCTCCTATGGAATGCTAATACGAGGCCTTGAGGACAATAATCTGGCTGAGTGCCTTTGTCACTGAACCATGCCTGTGGTCTTTCTTTATGAGTAACATTGAGGTCTGCTGAATTAGCAGGCTGCACTATCTGCTAGGACTGATAACACTGGAGTTCTAAGGACAAAAACACTGAGCATCCTGAACAACATTACCGAGGCAGTGACATTCCAACCTTCAGCACTTAATACAGGCTTCTGTACCAGATTTGGACTGACTACAGAAAGAGAGGTACAAAGATCTCTATGAGATACTTTAATGTGCTGCTGGCTATTACCCTTTTACCACCTAAGGCAAGGTAGGTTACACACAGCATCACCTAGTGGCTGAACATTATCATTCAGTTTTAGCATTCCATTACAGATCACACACAGAGAGAGTATAAAGAGAGAAGGGAGGGGTCTAGGGATGGATCCCTGGCAGACTCCTATGAATAGTAGAAGAGTTAAGGAGGGTCTATCAAATGAGACACTGAAAGATCTGCTATGGAGGTGAGAGGAGAACCAAGAATGGACAATCCCAAAACTCTATGGAGGGAAGTATGTTAAGGAGGAGGATGTGCTCAGCAGTGTTATAAAGCAGAAGAGAAGTTGAGAGAAATGAGTTTAGTGTTAAGGCCCTGAGATGAGAGCAATGAAGGAGAAAGGCTGGGAGTGAGGAAAGTTTTAGGACGAAGTTAAAGGTAGCAATTATGGTAGGAACAAAAACAGTGGATGCAGTTTGGTCCCTTACAATGGTCTGGTTACTGGGAATAGCAAGATAATTGAGGTCATTTTCAGAGACCAGTGACTATTAAAATACATGGCTTGATTAACTGAAAATGAAGTGTTGGATGACTTTGCTCAACTTCCGAGTTGGTGTATTTGAGTATCTGAAATTAAATGAAGCATTTAAAAATGTAACACTTTTTCCTCCTTGCTACCACAGAACCTCATTTGAACTTTTACTTTCCTTCAAATATTTAGGTGATTTATCCACATTTGTCAGAAATGTTCACAGAAATATTCTGCTTTTTTGAACTTCAGCACATTGCAGGTACTTTGGATATTATGGCCCTGATTTACCACTACCTTGCCATAGAGTAACCATTTACACCTGTGCAAAGTAAGTGTAAAAGGCTACCAAATTCCAGTAGTTCACTCATTTACAGTGATACGTGAAAATGACTGTGCAATGTGCCAGGCAATGGAGAAATCATGTCATTTGTGTGGAGGAGTGAGATACCAGACAACAGAAGAGGATTTGTTTTGTTTTGAGAGTGGAACTAGCCAAAGGAATTATGTAAACATATTTTCCTCTTGCAAATGACTGGCAGAAGCCACACACACACAAAAATCTGTTCTACGAGTTAAAGCTGCCTCTGGGCATGTTAATATAAATAATTCTCACTTATACCAGATGTTGCTGGGAGGAATTCCTTATTTATTAAACGTCATCCCAATTATCTCAACTTCAATCAGATTCCAACTGTCACACGTGAAGATGTGACAATTTTACATTCGATGTTCATTACCCTTCATCCGCATAATCTCTTGAAGTCTGATATTTAGTTCTTGGCCTGGTCCAGCAGAGTGCTAAAAAACAGTACACTGTCACCCAGCTAATTTCACTCTCATATGCAATGTATACACTGCAACTCACGCACACTTCCAGTCTTGGCCTTTTAGCAGATTGATGGATGAGTCCTCCAGAATCAGTGCTCCCTATGACTCAGCTATGGCAAAGTGAAGTCTCAGAGGTTGTTACTGTTGTTTTTGCTGTGTTGATTGTGGGTCGTGGTTTGTTTGGGGTTTTTTATTAGTTTGTATTTTTGCTGTATGTGCATTTCTTTACCAATATTTTCAATTATTGATGTCTCTGGTAGAAGTTACTCTTAAAGGATTACAAGCCAGCATTTAGCTATGTTGCAGTTATAAGTTGTATCTATATGTTTCAGTTAGAGAGAAAAAATACTGCCAAATGAATGTAACTGCTGCTGGTTGTTAAAACTTCTTTAATATGCCCCTCTTTTCCTGCACTGGTTTAAGGTGAAACATGACCAAATCTCTCCCAGACAAAAGGCTGCTGTCAGTGGACTGTTTCCCTGAGATAAGAATAAAGGGAAAATAAGTCTTGTATGCTTTTAGCACAGATTGTTTACCTTGTGCTAGATGTAGGCAAGGCTACATTTTGGGAAAGTTATATTTCACTTGACATGACAGAAAAGGATATTAAATCTAAAAGATCAGAATTAACTAGTTCCATTAAATCCTATTTCAAATATATTAGCCTGTTTGCAGGATTTACAGGAATATTGAAAAATGCAAGTAAAAAAAAAAAAAGCAATCTCTTGAGTACCAGCTCAGTAACAGATCACCACAATTACACTAATTTCTCTTCACTGACACTCAGCAAAACATCCATTCACTCTGTTGGGACCAGAGTTTACCCTACACTATCTGGGCATGGCAAATGGGCACTCCTCCATGTCACCTCTGTTATCCAGCTTTTGTTCTTATACTTTGTAGGGACCAAAGCTTGCTAACATTCTATTGGGTAACTACTTGACATCTCAGCTTTTATTAAGCAACAATATGTTTAGCACTGTACAACTGTGAAACAGAGACAACCTCCTCCCTCAAAGGGGCCTAAAGTTCTTAGACACCCAACTCCCACTGAAAGTCAGGCCCCTGAGAAAATCCCAGCCTTCAGGTTTCAGATTCAAACCATGTGCAAAAATTTGCACATGTATTTAACCACATGAGTAATCCTGTTGGCTTTAATGGCACTAGTCACATGCTAAAGTATGTGTGTAAGGGTTTGCAGGATCAGGACCTAAGAAAGTAAATGGAGAAGAATAGGGCAAACATTGCAAGCCCAGTCAAGAATGATCAGTTTTGAATATTTATATTACATAAAAAGCTACATGAAACAAATGTTAAGGTTCTGTAGTCGGGCACTCAAAAGTTACGTGTCAGAATTAAGATTGCCTAATATAGGGTTTTTTCCCTTTTGTCCATACAAGAGGACAAAGTAAGTTTTGCAAGGCCCCAGGATTCTATGCATGGGCTACTTTACAATCTGATTTTCTATCCTGGAGCCATATCCGAAGTCCATATTCAGCTAGTCAAAACTTTCATTGATTTCATCAAGAGCTGTGCCTGAATAAGGGCTTCAGGATTTGGCCATTTGGTAATTATATGTTTACCATCTTGTTAGAGCAGCTTTATGCTGGGTTTGACTCCACAGCATTCTAAAGTGATAAAGTGTATGATATAAAAGTAATCTTTTAAATGAACTAAATGTAGTAGGTGGTACTTTGCCTTAAAATATTTTAGCATCATTCAGCATGAAATGGAGGCAGTTTGTCACTTAGGCTTGGATTTAGGTGAAATCTATGACTAGAAAAATGAATGAGAAAATTTTCTCCATATCTATGTTTTCCATAGAGTGATATGTGCATTTGTATAGTATATAATTTTCTTCAGCAGGTTGTAGGACAAAAGAAGATCCCGTCTATAATAAATATTTGTTCTCTATGCAGAAGGATGGCTAATGATAGAAGAAAAGGCTTCTGTGTATATAGAAAATACTGGCTTATCAACCAACCATCTGGTGTTTGGTGGGACTGTTCTGAGCGGCTCTCTCAGCTGGAATGTTTGGAAAATGAACATACTGTTGCTAAAGCACAGATTTTTGGCCATGATGTTTGTGATAATGCTGTTGATTTACCAGATGTCCTACAAATTCCTGGTGTGGTGATGTGTCCTATTCCTACAGAAGTCTTCCTTATGTGATGGGGTTATGGTTGCAGTCAATTCTCAGCGTAAAAGGAAATTGGGGATATATCCCGGCACAACATGAATCCTTCATCCACTCTCCGTTCATTTTGGAAAGTGAAGGGAAAACATTTCATCAATGTGTTTCTTTTTGAGCTCTAAAGTCTTCAAGCAACTAGATGCAAGCATTTGACTAATACCACTAACATTTGCCATTTTTCTAAATAATACAATATCCAATATAAATGCACATCTGTCTTTGTATAAGCATTCCCGTCCCTTGTACTAGACTCCAGCTGGCTGGCAGGAATACAAATGGCACAGCTAAATGCTTTGCTCACTCATTATGCCCAAGGAGTACATCTGAGGTCTAAATAAGTATGCCTCATGACTCTATTAATCTACTTTAACAAAAGGAACAACCAAGATGTACAACCAAGTACCTAAGCTTTGACTTAAGTAACAGACTCATCACCTTTATTTTCAAAATGAATGAGCACACATGAGGCTCTCTTTTTTCCTTCATATTAGAAATTCATAGATGACCCAAATATGTATCCTTAAAGCTCAGGAATGAGAGAAACCAAAATACATACACAGAGATAAGTATATTTCACAAGATTGGCAAAGGTGCCAGTCCATTTTCATATTGTATCTCCTGGAATGCTCACCACATTTGTATTCATAGTTGAAACTTATTTACTAGAGACAGTTGGGAATTTACTAAAATGTTTTTACATCAAAAACACAGACTAGTTGAAACAAATGTCACAGAAATATTGGTTTTGATGAAAATTTTGTTGGAAGTTTTCAGATCTAAGATGGAATTTCTGGTGGGGGTGAAAGGAGAGATCCATCCCAGACCAGCCAATAGCCCAGCGAGACCCAAGTTCAACTTTCTGCTGACTCAGTCAGAGCAGTCAGAATATGTGTCTTCCATAGTCCTGCTGAGTACCCTAGCCATCAGGCTATTGGCTATTCTGGGGTAGGTTGGTGTCTCTGGAATGAATAATATCAAAACCTAAATTTTTCACAAAACAGAATTCATGTTTTCCATCCAGCCCTAATATTTACATATCCTACTCAAGCCAGTTTTTATAACCACATTTTAAACATTATCCAACACAGTAACACAGGTTACAGGCTGAACAGTGGTTTTCAAACTTTTGTTCTGGTGACCCCTTTCACATAGTAAGCCTGAGTGCGACCCCCCTTACAAATTAAAAACACTCTTTTATATATTTAACACCATTATAAATGCTGGAGGCAAAGCGGGGTTTGGGTTGGAGGTTGACAGCTCACGACCCGCCATGTAATAACCTCACACACCCCTGAGGGGTCCCAACCCGCAGTTTGAGAACCCCTGTCATTGACTAAATAAAATCAGCAGAATGCACAAAACTTGTAAGTGCAAAACTTTAGTTGGCTTTGGAACAAAATTAGGTTAAATGAAGAATTTAAACAAAATATAGAAACATAATTTGTATATTCAACATAAATATTTTGGATCAATTCAATTCTCAATTTAGCCTGCTTATGAGTCTTTACAAGGTAAGTCACTAACTTTAAAGAAAAAAGTTATACTGATTGAGTTCTAATAACCTGACAGATCCAACATGTGCATTTTTAAAATTAACCTTTTTTGTCATGTAAACCTCAGGATCTGCAACAAGATCTGGCAGACCAGTGAGTGGCCCTCCACATGGACACAGTCACTAATCATCACTCTGCCAAAGAAAGGCAACCTGCAATTGTTTCAAAATTACTGGACCATAAGCTTAATTAGCCATCCCAGCAAAGTGATGTTGAAAGTCATATTGAACAGATTGAAGCCACAAGCGGAGAATATCATCGCTGAAAAACAGGCTGGCTTTCATGCTGAAAGTACCACCACAGAACAGATTTTCAATCTTAGTGTCCTATGTGAGAAGTACTTGCAACACCAGCAGGACATCTACCACGTCTTTGTTGACTTCAAGAAGGCATTTGACAGAGTATGGCACAAAACACTCTGGGCAACCATGAAGAAGTATAATGTTGGTTGTAAGCTTATTCTTACCATTAAACAACTGTATGCTGAGGCCAGCAGTGCAGTTCTCGTCAATGGCACAATAAGAGAGTGGTTTTGCACCACTGTTGGGAGTCTGGCAAGGCTGCCTTCTTTTGCCCACACTGTTCAACATCTACTTGGAGTGCATAATGACTGATGCCCTAGAAGATTACATATGTATAGTCAGCATTGGGGGTGGTGAACAATCTCAAATCTTCGGTTTGCTGATGATATTGACGACCTGGCAGGTAGCGAAGATGAACCTTGCCAACCTTGTGAAATGATTGGATGAAACCTCCGAAAAATATGGCATGGAAATCAGTGCAGAGAAAACCAAGCTGATGACAAAAACGTGACGGGATCAGCTCACATATCACTGTCAGTGGACAAGAGCTGGACAAGTATTTGGGGGCAATCATCACTGATGAAGGATCAAAGGCAGAAATTCGGGCAAGAACTGCGCAAACAGCAACAGTGGTAAAGCTAAAGCCAATTTGGAGGAACAAGAATATCTCCCTGGAATCCAAATTGAAACTGCTGCATGCACTGGTCATCTTCATTTTTCTATATGCATGCAAGACATGGACCCGTATGGCAGAACTTGAATGGAAAATACAGGTAGTAGAGATGAGAAAATCCTGGGCATCTCCTACTTTGACCACGTCACTAATGAAGAGGTCTGCAACATCACCCAATGGGTCATATGAAGACCTCCTGATGACTGTGAAAAAGCACAAGCTGAAGTGGTACGGCCATGTAACAAGATCATATGGCTATCCAAGATCATCCTCCAACGGACAGTACAGGGGCAGAGAAGAAGAGGTAGACAGAAGAAAAGATGGACTGACAACATAAAACAGTGGACAGGAATGGACTTCGCGGAGACTCAAGCACTGACACACAGTCGTCAGGAGTGGTTGATTGCTCATCAATAATGGTGCCCCAATGACCAATGCGGTTATGGGAAAGAGGATGATGATGAAACCTCAGGATACATAACACAGTATGGATGATTCAATGAGACTGCTAATGTTTTATGGATTAAATTCACCCCAGAGTGGAAGGTACAAACAAGGCTCTCTGCACTACTTAAATCCCACTTTGGGGCTGCAAAAAAGAGGGATGAAGGTGGAGTGGTTGTATACAGCATGTCTATATCTCCTGTGCACTATGAAAGGGAGTTCCACGCCAGCTAAAAATAGGCCAGCTTTGAGTGGGAATTTGAGGACAGGCATGGGGAAGGACCACAGGATATTCTAACTACATGGATCAGTGGCTTTGACCCCCATCTAGGAGGTATGAAAGAGCATTGGCCATTATTCCAGCCTATGAGATAGAATAGTGACCACAGCCAACTTGCATTTGCCTATCAGTGAGAAAGTGAATTCTATCCCCCATCCTAACAAACTCCATGGAATTCTCTGCTCAGAGTTAGATTATTCATACTTTGTGCAGGAAGGTGTATTCCATTTTATATGCATATGGGTCAGTCCATATGTGCAGAGATTTTAATAAAGCCCAAAAGTAGGTAATTATTTTGATGGTTTAACATAAAAATATTCTATGCTTTGGTTCAGAAAAACATCCAGAAACAAGGAAGTTGTTCTGAGATGTAGCCAAATCTCTTATGTGGAAAAATCTTGAAAACACAGGTTCTTTTGAGAGTTTCAGAGCTCCTTTATTCCAGTTAGGTTGGGGGAGAGGAGGAACACCACAAAAACAGCCTGCCCTCCTTGTAAATTTCACCTGCAGTCCCATTCAGATTTAATTTTAGTTTAACAAAGAGAAGGCTGGGGTACAAAATATATCGGAAGGACAGAACAGTCATGCGGGGGCGAGGGGGAGTGGCACTATATGTGAAAGAAAATGTAGAATCAAATGAAGTAAAAATCTTAAATGAATCCACATGTTTCATAGAATCTCTATGGATAGTAATTCCATGCTCTAATAAGAATATAACAGTAGGGATGTATTATCGACCATCTGACCAGGACAGTGATAGTGACAATGAAATGCTAAGGGAGATTAGAGAGGCTATCAAAATAAAGAACTCGATAATAGTGGGGGATTTCAATTATCCCCATATTGATCGGGTACGTGTCACCTCAGGACGAAACGCAGAGACAAAATTTCTCGATACTTTAAATGACTGCTTCTTGGAGCAGCTGGTACAGGAACCCACAAGGGGAGAGGCAATTCTCAATTTAGTCCTGAGTGGAGCGCAGGATCTGGTCCAAGAGGTAACTATAACAGGACCACTTGGAAATAGTGACCATAATATAACAACATTTAACATTCCTGTGGTGGGAAGAACACCTCAACAGCCCAACACTGTGGCATTTAATTTCAGAAAGGGGAACTATGCAAAAATGAGGAGGTTAATTAAAGTGACTAGAGTGAAATCCCTGCAAGCTGCATGGATACTTTTCAAAGACACCATAATAGAGGCCCAACTTAAATGTATACCTCAAATTAAAAAACATAGTAACAGAACTAAAAAAAAGCCACCGTGGCTTAACAACCATGTAAAAGAAGCAGTGAGAGATAAAAAGGCATCTTTTAAAAAGTGGAAGTCAAATCCTAGTGAGGTAAATAGAAAGGAGCATAAACACTGCCAAATTAAGTGTAAAAATGTAATAAGAAATGCCAAAAAGGAGTTTGAAGAACAGCTAGCCAAAAACTCAAAAGGTAATAAAATGTTTTTTAAGTACATCAGAAGCAGGAAGCCTGCTAAACAACCAGTGGGGCCCCTGGACAATCAAGATACAGAAGGAGCACTGAAAGATGATAAAGTCATTGCGGAGAAACTAAATGAATTCGTTGCTTCAGTCTTCACGACTGAGGATGTTATGGAGATTCCCAAATCTGAGCCATCCTTTGTAGGTGACAAATCTGAGGAATTGTCACAGATTGAAGTGTCACTAGAGGAGGTTTTGGAATTAATGGATAAACTTAACAGTAACAAGTCACCGGGACCAGATGACATTCATCCAAGAGTTTTGAAAGAACTCAAATGTGAAATTGCGGAACTATTAACTATGGTCTGTAGCCTATCCTTTAAATTGGCTTCTGTACCCAATGACTGGAAGATAGATAATGTAAGGCCAATATTTAAAAAGGGCACTAGAGGTGATCCCGGCAATTACAGACTGGTAAGTCTAACGTCAGTACCGGGCAAATTAGTTGAAACAATAGTAAAGAATAAAATTGTCAGACACATAGAAGAACATAAATTGTTGGGCAAAAGTCAACATGGTTTCTGTAAAGGGAAATCATGTCTTACTAATCTATTAGAGTTCTTTGAAGGAGTCAACAAACATGTGGACAAGGGTGGATCCAGTGGACATAGTGTATTTAGATTTCCAGAAAGCCTTTGACCAGGTCCCTCACCAAAGGCTCTTACATAAATTAAGTTATCATGGGATAAGAGGGAAGATCCTTTCATGGATTGAGAACTGGTTAAAAGACAGGGAACAAAGGGTAGGAATAAATGGTAAATTCTCAGAATGGAGAAGGGTAACTAGTGGTGTTCCCCAAGGGTCAGTCCTAGGACCAATGCTATTCAACTTATTCATAAATGATCTGGAAAAGGGGTAAATAGCGAGGTGGCAAAGTTTGCAGATGATACTAAATGGCTCAAGATAGTTAAGACCAGGTGTCGGCAACCTCTGGCACGCGGCTCGCCAGGGTAAGCATCCTGGCGGGCCGGGCCAGTTTGTTTACCTGCCGCGTCGGCAGGTTCAGCCGATCGCAGCTCCCAATGGCCGCGGTTCACCGTCCCAGGCCAATGGGGGCGGCGGGAAGCCGCAGCCAGCACATCCCTCACCTGTGCCACTTCCCGCAGCCCCCATTGGGCTGGGACGGCGAACCACGGCCAGTGGGAGCCGCGATTGGCCGAACCTGTGGACGTGGCAGGTAAACAAACTGGCCTGACCCGGCAGGGTGCTTACCCTGGCGAGTCGTGTGCCAGAGGTTGCCGACCCCTGGTTAAGACCAAAGCAGACTGTGAAGAACTTCAAAAAGATCTCACAAAACTAAGTGATTGGGCAACAGAATGGCAAATGAAATTTAATGTGGATAAATGTAAAGTAATGCACATTGGAAAAAATAACCCCAGCTATACATACAATACGATGGGGGCTAATTTACCTACAACTAATCAGGAAAGAGATCTTGGAGTCATCGTGGATAGTTCTTTGAAGATGTCCATGCAGTGTGCAGGGGCTGTCAAAAAAGCAAACAGGATGTTAGGAATCATTCAAAAAGGGATAGAGAATAAGACGGAGAATATCTTATTGCCCTTATATAAATCCATGGTACACCCACATCTTGAATACTGCGTACAGATGTGGTCTCCTCATCTCAAAAAAGATATACTGGCATTAGAAAAGGTTCAGAGAAGGGCAACTAAAATGATTAGGGGTTTGGAACTGGTTCCATATGAGGAGAGATTAAAGAGGCTAGGACTTTTCCGCTTGGAAAAGAGGAGACTAAGGGGGGATATGATAGAGGTATATAAAATCATGATTGGTGTGGAGAAAGTGAATAAGGAAAAGTTATTTACTTGTTCCCATAATATAAGAACTAGGGGCCACCAAATGAAATTAATGGGCAGCAGGTTTAAAACAAATAAAAGGAAGTTCTTCTTCACACAGTCAACCTGTGGAACTCCTTGCCTGAGGAGGTTGTGAAGGCTAGGACTATAACAGGGTTTAAAAGAGAACTAGATACATTCATGGAGGTTAAGTCCATTACTGGCTATTAGCCAGGATGGGTAAGGAATGGTGTCCCTAGCCTCTGTCTGTCAGAGGGTGGAGATGGATAGCAGGAGAGAGATCACTTGATCATTACCTGTTAGGTTCACTTCCTCTGGTGCACCTGGCATTGGCCACTGTCAGCAGACAGGATACTGGGCTGGATGGACCTTTCGTCTGACCCAGTATGGCCGTTCTTATGTTCTTAAGGCTAAAGGGTGACTTGATCACTGTCTGTAAGTACTCACATGGGGAACAGATATTTAATAACAGGCTCTTCAGTCTAGCATAACATGATCCTGTGACTGGAAGTTAAAGATAAAAACACTTTATTTCCAGTCTGAATTTGTTTAACTGGGAGAGTAATTAACCATTGGAACAATTTGCCAAGGGTCACAGTGGAGTCTCCATCACGGACAATTTTTAAATCAAGGTAGATTTTTTCTTAAAAAAATAAAAAATAAAAAATAAATAAAGTGATGCTCTAGGAATTATTTTGGGGAAAGTTCTATGGCTTGTGTTATAGCAGAGGTCACACTAGATGGTCACAGTGGTCTATTCTAGCCTTAGAATCTATGAATCCAAAACTAAAGGAAATCTAAGCCATCACGTGCCATTCAAACTCTGGCAGAAGGAAGACAATCAAGACCTGAGTCCTTTGCTAACAGATTGACAATGACTTCCTGGAAGAGGAAACATAAGAACACAATAGTCTAGTACTGAAGTAGAGCCTCAACATAACTGATCCCATCAAACTGCCAAGCTGACAAGTGTGAAATCTTCCCTTTCTCAGCAATTTACTGAGAAGCTAGCAAAGAACTATCTCACATTACACATAACTTCTGCCAATATCCTAGATCCTTTCCAGGTGAACACCACACGAGGATATGGCAGAGAAATAGTGCTGCTCAGCAGTCTTCTGTTAGACATAGACAAGAGGCAAACATCCATACTCATTCTATTAGACCCTCACATGTAACACCATCTTTCATGAGATGTTGCTGGTTCACTTCACAGAATTAATGGTAGGATCCTAATTTGCTCCCTCTGAGACGTACCCCAGAGAATTTTACTGAAAAATTCACTTTAATACACAGATTTCTCATCTGTGAAGTTCACAAAGCCCTCAGTCTCTTCAGTGTTTACGTTAAGCAACTGGGACAGACAGACATCAAGGTCTTAAATGCTAGTGGTACACATGCAACGGTACCACCATATATATGTTTACATAAGTGGGAGAGAGAACCAAAAGAATGACCTATATGATAAAATATTCAGATACCTTAGTAATAAACTTGTTGAATCTCAAAAAAGTTTTGGCTCAATTTGGCATAGATTTCAGATCAGAGTGGGCCCAAACCAAAATTCTGGACCCAAATAATCCCTAAAATCTCTCCCAGTTTTGGGGAAATTGGGCTCTGACTTTGTCCCATCTGTGGTTTCAGGTCATTTTGTGTTTTATCTGAATTGTTTTTCCCATGCTGAATATTTTATTCAAAAGTAAAGAATTTCATGCTTATTTCCCAAAGGAAATATTTTTCCAGAAGCTATACATATAGCGAATGGACCATAAATTATAATACATTTACGAATTGTGTCCTAAGCAGGACTTGAGGTGTAAAGCATTTAAAAAGCTTTAAGTTTAATCATTCCGTGTAATTGTAGGTTGTATCTTGCTCATTGGGACCCTGGAATTTTAGATAAATCATAAATCTTTTTTGGATATTGCAGCTGGTTGCTTTTTTCCCCCCATCATTGGGTGATAGGGTCTGATGGAGATCAGCTGCTGCACTTTGTAAATGGCTAATGTTCTCTCACCTGCTCCACATGACTACTGAACTGAGGTATGTTGTGACAGTCTGCCTGCTCTTCCCTGTTCAGATTAATTAATACAGCTTTAACTGTTAATTCAAAGCCAGTCAAGCTTACATCCAACAATCAGAGTACAATTTCCATATTCAGATAGTGTGTGTGTAATTTGGCATGGACCTTTATATCAATTTGGGGTTAAAGTGTGGTACTGCTCTAAAAGTGACTATAAAAATTGCATGACAATGCAGGGGGTTCCATGTTAATTGTCCCTCAGAGACTTGAGAGGAAATTTGCTCATTTTACACATAAAATGAGATGGGGCTTTTTTTGTTGATTGCCAGTCTTCTAATTCAACCTGGGATCAGAAATCCAAACCATATTCTTTCCAGCTTGTGCATCATTACCAGTAATAAATATGCTACAGCACAAATTCTGCCCTTGGTTACACCTTGGGGAACACCATGGCAGGTGGGAGAAATCACACCATCTTGGTAAGTTACATAAATCTCAAGGTACAGAGAGTGTTCCAGGCTGTGGTAGACTGAAATCTTAGCCAGCTGCTGTGCTAGCTGGGATGAAGCTCTTTGAAGCATCCTCTCCCCATCCCAAATGCACCCACTGCCCTTTTTGAGCAATACAACATTATAGAAATCCATTACCAAATATTTGCATGAATGGTAAGCAGTCATCAGAACTTTAATGATGGTAATAGCACAAAATCTATTCCAGATAGGATTGTCTATCTGAGTGTCTAGGTATACCTGAAAATGTCAGAGGTAAGAAGTGTTAATTAATCTGAAAACTCTCTCTCCCAACCTCGAACAGCTGAATTGGACTGAAATATTGGCCTTGTTAAAGTTTGCATGTTATCTGGAATCTAGCAGAGGAGCAGCAGTGAATTTACAAGTATGGTCAGAGGAATATCTTCTTACTAGTAGTGTGGAACTCTGGTCCTGGACTCAGAAGATCTGGATTCAGTTCCTAGATCTGCCAGAGACTTCCTTGAACAAGTCATTTAACCTTAAAATGGCAACAATACTTTCTTCCCATCTCATCCATTTAGATTGTAAATTCTTTGGGGCAAAGACTGTCTGACTCCATTTATGTACATCACCTAGCATAATCAGGCCCTAATCTCACTGGGGATTTCCAGGTGGTACTGTAAATATTACCAAAAATAGGAAATAATTTGCTACAGCCCTAGATTAAATACCCAGGCCCCCTTGGATTGCTCCAATGTGCATAATTACTTCCCCCTGGAGCAGACAGTCTCCTTGGACTTAATTAGGTTCAGATGAGTGAATAAGAGTCTATGTTTAAACACCAAAGGCCCTCATATAAGAACAATTAGTATTTAACAAAGATAAAGAGGCCATTGCCAATATAAGCAAACCTCAAACATTTGTTAAAATACTTGTCAGTAATTGGTGCATATTGGCATTGCAAGAAAAGTCAAACTAAAGCAGATCATCATCATCATGAGTTCCAGTTCAGGAGACTCAAATCCACCCTGGGACAACCTGTGCTTTACAATCCTGTCCACCAGAAAAGCAAAATAAAGGAGAATCCCAGTAGTTTACCCCAGTGGCAGGAAAGCAGGCTTTCCTGAGCAAGCAAGAGGATAGGAGGACATTCATCTCACAGTGTTGTCATCACTTATATATCCCTGTAACAGGTTCAAGCACCACTGAACTAAGCCTTGAACCCATGAGTTTGTTCACCCTGTAACACAACATTTAGGATGTTTTTGATTTGACCATTTAGTGACCTCTGTCTCAAGAGTTGTTAAAGCTTCAGCCAATGCTATGTAACAAATAAGAAATGGAAGAGGAAGCCATTTGAAGGGCAAATACTAACTTTTCTTTTTAACAAACTGTTGAAGTTTGACATTATTAACATCCAAAATCAGCAAACATTAACCAATTAAATACAAATCAGTAACAGTCACACTTTAAAGTCCTCTCTTTTGTGACTTTTTTGCCAGGATAGAGAAACTTTGGCAGACCAGTGCAAAAGCTTTCAGCAACAGTCAACTTTTTCTAAACACTGATCCTGGTAGCAAAGCCGCCACCTATGAGCCCAAGGAACTAAAACAGCAGGCTCAGCCAGTTTTATAAGGGATCTTGTTGGCCTAGTTTGGATGTAGTAGGAGGAGGAGTCAGCTCACCAGTGGGCTGTTTGGGCTTTGATTTCCTTTGCTAAGCCTCACCTTGGGAGATCAGGGAGAGCGAGTTACCAGGAGTTTTGTCTACAGAAGCATTCTTCAGAGATATTTCTCTTTCAGGGGTCTGGTTAGAGAGGCTTCCACTCAACCCACCACTCCCCTTCATGCACACACACACCACCACAGAGTGTACAGGGACTTCTTTATTGTAAAATGTTTTAGATGAGTTTAAAAGATAGTCTTTTTGCATAATGTATGACACTTTTTTTTTAGACACATTAACACTTCAGCACAGAAAGTCTATAACCTGTAGTTTTGGGGCTGCCTAATTTACCACATCCCGTAGTCCCAAACTGAGGAGCAGAAAGTAAAATGTCTGATCTCCAAGTCCCAACACCAGCGCCATATCCACACCATAAGGACCACCACCACTCACTTGCTGTAGCTACAGTTCCTGCCCTCTCCCAACCTCTTTCCATTACCACTATTCACTAGCATCCAGGATTTAAAATAGGTGTTTGCCTGCATGAGAGAAGCCTTGTATTATATGGTCCATAGGCAGGAGGATGGCATTTGCCTGATCTAGAAGGAGGCCTGTGCTTGTAGCATAACATCCTGACCTGAGACCTAGCCAATCTGCCACTGCTCACTCTTTTTCTCTGGCAGTAGCAGTTTAATGCCATCTCTCTGTAGCTTTTCAGAAGAAAAAAGGGTTCCATTAGAAGTTAATAGTCCACTTTTGCAGCTACACTGAAACTAAATGTAATCTTTCTCCTCCTGTGTGACAGTCTTTTTGTGCCTTAGATTGGAATAGACTGTTCCTGCCACTGTCCAACATCATGCTGACTGAATGACTTTGTAAACACAGCCCAAGATATTAACAGCACTCAAGCATTCTTGTGAATGAGGGCAGCACTTAGATGTGCATTGTTCATACAAGGGCACTGTCAAGGTTTAATCAGGTCAGGTCACACTGCATTTCATCCCTGAACTGCTGCAATAGATCTGAGTTAGGCAGCTGGGCATTCACTATGGGGATAGCTCCCAAATAGTTTTTTATTATACACCTTCTGAGGAACCTCTGACAAATCTTGCCTTTTTCACCTGAAACAGCTGTGCCACTACCACTCTATCTGCTCCAACTCTGTCTTTAATAAGCTCTTTTGAGCCTGTCACTTTGATCCTGGATTGAAAGAATAACCTCAGAGAACTCTGCTGTTACTTGGAGCAAAATGCTTTTGTTACCCAGGCTCCATCTCTGCTGAAAGTGGAGTGCTTGTTTAAAAAAAAAGAAAAAAGAAAAAAGACACATATTTTAAATATGATAGTTTCCAATAATTTTTGCACTATTTCATTAGGCCTGATTTACAGCACATGGTAACTTGTTACCAGAAAGATTCTTTTGGAGTTGTTGGTTCCCCCTCCCTCCCTCCCTCCACACACACACACACACCACTTTTATTTTACCTTTAGTCCTTTCAGAGAAGAATAGCAATACTTGGAAGGAGAAGAATGGTGAGGAAAAGCTTGAAAAATGCTCTCCCTCACCAGATGTGTAAAGCATAAGAACATGCAGAAAATAAAGTTCACAGACAGTCGATGAAGTCTTAAAAATGATGTGAATTGCAATGCAATGAAAAACTCATACATCCAGTGCATGGAAAATAAGTGAATGTCATTTAATTGTTTAGTTTACCTGTAGAGAGGGGAATTTAGATAAATTGAGGAACTATGCTGGTCTGTTATAAACCTTGGGCCTTTTTAAAGGAGTAATATGCACTCTTTGTGCTTCCAGCAAAACTCTAGCAGATGCAGAGATGACCACTCTTCCAACCAAGCTGGACTTGCCACTTCTGGGACATAGACCTTTATTAATTTCACTAGCTGCCCTGCATTGCACTCAACCCTCTAAAGGATCCACTAAAATGAATGGCAAAGCTCCCATTGACATCAGTGAAAGCAGGATTTTATCCGAGTGCTAAAAGTCATATTCTGACTGAGCCTTTTGTAGGTTTTGGGGACTTCCTTTTGTAGGCTTCTTTTGACCTCTTTTCCGACAATTAGAAAACCCACATAAGAGCATCAAGTCATCTCCATTACTAGCACCCAGTTAGCAATGTTGTAAGTCTTTTATAGCCTATCTTACTAAAATGTGACTGGCCTGGCAAGGAGACTGGGAACCCAGGGGAAGACTGGGATTATCTGGGCAAGGAGATTGGGTCTGGAAGCCAATGGGTGGGTGGGAGAATAAGATCAGATGAGGAGTCCCAGGGGACTGTGGCTGGCTGGGCAAGGAGACAGGGATGAGAAGTCAGATGAGTGAAGACAGGATAGGAACAGATTGGAAGGGAGGAGGCAAAAGCGGACAGGTTTACATGGGCAGAAGACTCTGTGTCCAATTAAGCACATTTCCCTCCAGAGAATTAAATGAAACCCAGGCTTGCCAATCCACACCAATCCTCTTTGGTCAGCAGATATATATGAAACTTATCAGCTGATTCTTTCACTAATGGCATTGAAGATTTATTATTAATAATAATAATGATTAAATAATATAACAACAACACTCTGGGTGACTTTATTGGCACTAGTCTGACTTCAGTGAATTTACATTGCCTCTTTACTAAAAGTAAAACCAATTAATTGCAGTGGTGCAGTCATTTGCTGCGAGTATGGGGCAAAGCAACTCGTTAAGCAGCCTTAGTGCTGGAAACACTTCCGTTTGCCCATTCTTTGAGATTTTTATTATTAATTATTATTATTATTGAAAATCTAAAATGCCATATAAATTGTTTCCCTTGTCATAGCCGTGAAAGTAAGAAAAGACCTAGTAGGTCATATTTATCACATTAGCAGCACTTAAATAACTAATAAGTAATAGTCCATCACTCTGCCAGTGTAAGAGTTTTCCCTATGGTACATTTACTAGGTCTCTGTTCAGTCTTATTTGAATACCCTATGAGTAATACACAGTGGAGCCTGAAGTCAATTGAGTTACACCAGGGGTGAATTTGCCCCAATACATTTAAAATAGATAATCATCAGTTACCCTACTATCTATGATGAATGGGGGGTATATCAATGAATTAACTTTATATCATATACATGCTTTTGGTTTTTATTTCTACAAAAGCAAAATTGAAAATCTGAATGCTCTGAACCACCAGAGACAAATTTTAGCCTGTAAGTAACAGCAATGCAGAGTTTTGTAATAGCAGACTGTAAGCTGGCATGGCCGTCCCTCTGCTTCCACCTCTGAGGGAGGCCACACCTCTTTACAGTTTGGTCTGTTAGAGTCTTCTCCAAGCAAAGAAAAAGGGCAGGGGGATTTAGTGTTTCTCAAGGGGCGCCAGTCTTCAAGCGGTGCAGAGCCCTAAACAGTCTGGGCTCTGGCCTGCAACTAGGCAGAGCGATAGCAGTCTATTTGGCCAGCTGTTAAGCAGGGCAGGGCAGCAGACAGCCCAGGCTCTGGCCTGCCATTAGGCAGAGCTGTAGCAGTTTATTCACCCCGCCTTTAAGCAGGGCTCCGGCACAGGTGAGCACCAAGCACAGTCTATGGGGTAGGGACACCCAAGGAGCAGGGGGACACCCAAGGAGCACAGGCCTCCTGGCCTAAGGAAGGGGAGTAGTGCCACCCCAGGGGTGGCATGGCAGGAGGTAGGTGGGCCCACCCAACTCCACCACATCCTAGCCCAGTGCCCTAGCAGCAGCAGAGTGGTCTGCCTCTGGGTCAGCAGGGATCCACCCACAACACACTGACCTTGTTTCAGGTCAGCTCCCAACCAGACTGATGCCCAGTTCATCTGGGCTGCATCCTACTCTCCCCCTCAGGTGTACCTGCATCCAGGAATCATCCTCAGTCTCCCTGGGATACACTGCCAAGGGTAGCAGTAGCAGCTCCTCAGCATTGGGTGTTGCAGAACTCTCTAGAAGCTCAGGCTGGTCCCTGGGGCAGCAGCAGTTCTCCTTGGCATCCCACTCCAGCAGCAGGGAAGAAACATCTGTTTCCTTCAGCAGCTCCCTCCCAACGGAGCTGTTGGGCCGGCCTTTTATACTTCCACTTCCTGTCCCACCCCTCTGCTTCTGGCACACAGGGTGTGGTCCTCCTGGCTCTGCCCACCAAGTGGCTTGTGGCATTCCCTCCGCTTCCACCTCTGAGGGAGGCATGCCTCCTCGCTACACAGACATTGATATGACATGAATTTCTTTTAGAAAAATCTAAACTTTTTGCTGATATGAACATGTCTTGTATCTCCTTATTTTCACTTAAACCTTTTTGGAAAGTGAGATTATGTATATAGACTCATCTACACAAGATATAGTGAAATAGCAATAAAAAGAAATATATGATTCTAGAAGTGGGCTTTTCCACAAACTCACTCTCCCAGCTGTCATCATTAACTGCAATTCGAGAAATATTTTGTTGTTCTGTTGCTTTGGAAAAATGAATATTGTGATTAGGATAGATTTTATCTGTGTGCACAGAAAACATTTCCTTGACCGGTATAGACTGCTTTCAGGATGTTTCTTCAACATGTGTTTGTCATTATTATCGATCTAGTTGGTACTACTGAAACCTGGTGGGATGATTCGCATGACTGGAATGCTAAAATCAATGGTTAAAAACTATTTAGGAAGGATTGAGTGGGCAAAGGGGGAGGGGGAGTGGTACTCTATGTAAAAATGGCATTACCCGTTTCCGAGTCACTGATAACTCAGAAGAAAATTATCTTGAATGCTTCTGGATCAATGTCCTAACAGATAAAGCCCAAAATGGGGTATTTCTTTGTGTATGCTACAGACCACCAAAGCACAGTGGGAAACAGGATAACCAACTCCTTAAGCACCTAACTATAAAGTGTAGGGGGGGGAATGCTGTGTGATCATGGGGGACTTCAATCTGAGTGACATATGCTGGAGATCTCATTCTGCCAGTACTAAAACATCCTCAGAATCTCTGCCTCTGACTGCCTCTGCACACTGCGTGGACGTCTTCAGAGAACTATCCACGATGACTCCAAGATCTTTTTCCTAATTCGTTGTAGCTAAATTAGCCCCCATCATATTGTATGTATAGTTGGGGTTATTTTTTCCAATGTGCATTACTTTACATTTATCCACATTAAATTTCATTGGCCATTTTGTTTCCCAATCACTTAGTTTTGTGAGATCTTTTTGAAGTTCTTCAGTCTGCTTTGGTCTTAACTATCTTGAGCAGTTTAGTATCGTCTGCAAACTTTGCCACCTCAGTTTTTACCCCTTTCTCCAGGTCATTTATGAATAAGTTGAATAGGATTGGTCCTAGGACTGACCCTTGGGGAACACCACTAGTTACCCTTCTCCATTCTGAGAATTTACCATTTATTCCTACCCTTTGTTCCCTGTCTTTTAACCAGTTCTCAATCCATGAAAGGACCTTCCCTTTTATCCCATGACAACTTAATTTACGTAAGAGTTTCCTAACTCAAAGAGCGTTGCATCCAAGATGGGGGAATTTTATATTAGACCTCGTCTTGACAGATAAAGAGGAATTGATCACAGAATTAAAAATTACTGGTAGTTTAGGTATAAGTGATCATGATTTGATCACATTTTGTGCAAACAAGTCGAAGCCAGTAATATATATATGCTTGGTTCTTTAAACAGGCGAGTGGAACAAAGCTGAAGACAATTGTAAGTCAAATCAGCTGGGAGAAAGAATTTAATCATAAAAATGTGAAGAAAAAATGGGAATAGAAAATTTATAAGTGAAGCAGAGACACAAGGAGAAATTTCTGGCCAACAGAGTTGAGGACAATAAGAAGGACTTTTAAAAGTATATTAGGAACAAAAAGAGTCCTAATAATGATATTGGTCCATTTCTAGATGGAAATGGTAGAATTATGAATAATAATGCAGGGAAGGCAGAAGTGTTCAGTAAATATTTCTCATTCTGTACTGGGACAAAAACAGATGCTGTAGTCATACCTCATGATGACTGTAACACTCTTCGCATTCCACTAGTATCTTAGGAGGACATTACACACAGCTACTAAAGTTAGACATTTTTAAATCAACAGGTCCAGATAACTTGCATCCAAGAGTTTTAAAAGAACAGGCTGAGGAGCTTGCTGGACCATTAATGTTGATTTTCAATAAGACTTGCAACATTGTAGAAGTTCTAAAAGCCTGGAAGATATTTTAAAATGGTAAATGGGATGACCCAAATAATAATAGGCCTATCAGTCTGACATCAATCCCAGGCAAGATAATGGAACAGCTGATTTGAGTCTCGATTAATAATTAGAGGAGAGTAATGAAATTAATGAAAATCAACATAGCTTTGTGGAAAATAGATCCTGTCAAACTAACTGGATATCTTTTTAATGAGATTACAAATATCTCTTTTTATGACACTACAAGTAGTGTTGATGTAATATACTTAGACTTCTGTAAGGCATTTGACTTGGTACTGCAACTTTTTGATTAAAAAACTAGAATGTTATAAAATTAATATGGCACACATTAAATGGATTAAAAACCAGCCGATAAGTCTCAAAATGTAATTATAGATAGGGAATTAACATCAAGTCGGTGTGTTTCTAGTGGGGTCCCACAGGGATAAGTTATTGGATCTATGCTATTTAATATTTCTATCAGGGACCTGGAAGAAAACATAAAATCATCGCTGATAAAGTTTGCAGATGACACAAATATTGGGGGTAGTAGTAAATAAGAAAGAATACAAGTCACTGCATACCTGGCTATAGGAACAGTTCATCTTGGGGCACTGTCTCTGGAAATGCCCAAATTGGCTGCAGGCATAACAAGACCCTACTTCAGCGTGGCCTTATTGGGCCTCCTTGTGGCATCGGGGCTTGAGGGGTTCTTGCCTCGGGTTCTGTCGTCCACTCCCCAAACCCCTGACTGCGGGGTGGCCTGGAAATTCTTGAGGTGGATCCCGGAAGAGACTTGTGTTTCTGGCCCTCCTCGCTGGGTAGAGTCTGTCCAGGGGTTCGATGGTCGCACGGCACGGCCGGGACTTTGAACCACTGAGGTTACTACAGGGGTCACTGAGTTCTCTGCTGCCATGAAGTCCCCCATCAACTGCACAGCGGCACTCAAGTTGGTAGGGCGATGCCTCATCACCCACGTTCACCCTAGGGCTGTGAGAATGTGCAGGAACTGCTTGACCACTATCTGTTCCATGACTTCAGCAGCGGAGTGTTGATCCGGCTGTAACCAGCACCAACAGGCATCTTTCAGTTCCTGTGTAACCACTCGGGGTCAGGCACCTGGCGGGTACGTTTTCCCCCCAAAATGCCGTCAAAATGTCTCGGGGTAATATCCAATGCATTCAGAATGGCGGTCTTCGTCGTCCAGTAGTCCCAGGCCCCTTCATCTAGGAGGGCACGGTAGGCTGCTTGGGTGGCCCCTGTCAAGTAGAGAGCCAAAAGACTGGCCCATTGCTCCAGGTTCCACCCGGCCACAGAGGCAACGCGTTCAAAAGTAATCAGGAACGCTTCGAGGTCATCCCCCGACCACATCTTGGTGAGTCGGAGCAGCAGACTGGGAGCCAGTGCCGGTATCACACCTGAGCATACTGCCGCTATTGCTCCTGTAATTGGACCCCCAACTCCAGAATGAGTTGTTGTTGTTGGGTCCCTAGCTACTGCAGCAGTTGTTGCTGGAGCTGTGCGGCCTGCTGCTGTTGCTAGCTGTTGGCCCACCACTTTACCAGCTTATCCCATTCCATGGTCCACCCTCTGTGCGGTCCCCCCTCTGTGTCAGGGGGTGCTACACATCTATGAAAAAAATATGGGCCATACTTTCAGGATGGGAGACTCTATTCTAGAAAGCAGTAACTCTGAAAAAGATTTCTGGTTGTGATGTATAATCAGCTAATCATGAACTCCCAGTGTGATAATGAGGCCAAAAGGTCTAATGCAATCCTGGGATGCATATACAGGGGAATCTCGAGTATGAGTAAAGAGGTTATTTTACTCCTGTATTTGGCATTGGTGAAACCATGGCTGGAATTCTGTGTCTAGTTCTGGTATCCACAATTCAAGAAGGATGTTGATCAATTGTAAAGGGTTCAGAGAAGAGTCATAAGCACGATTAAAGGAGTAGGAAACATGCATTATAGTGATAAACAGAATAAATGGACAGGTTTCAGAGTAGCAGCCGTGTTAGTCTGTATCCGCAAAAAGAACAGGAGTACTTGTGGCACCGTAGATACTAACAAATTTATTTAAGCATAAGCTTTCGTGGGCTACAGCCCACTTCTTTGGATGCATAGAATGGAACACACAGAAAGAGGATATTTATACATACAGAGAACATGAAAAGGTGGGAGTAGCCATACCAGCTGTAAGAGGCCAATCAATTGAGATGAGCTATCATCAGCAGGAGAGAGAAAAAAACCTTTGAAGTGATAATCGAGATACCCATAGAAGGTGTGAGGATATTTTAACATGGGGAAATAGATTCAATTAGTTTAATGACCCAACCATTCCCAGTCTCTTAGGTTTGAACAGAGTGATTTGATCACTGTTTATAAGTACCTACTTGGGGAACAAATATACTGTAGCGGGGCGGTCACCCAGCTCTGGATCCTAAAAAGTTAAAAGCCAGCCCTTGGAGAGGGCTGGGGCTGAGACCCAGTCAGGAAGAGGCGGGAGGCAGCCAGTCAGAGATGGCCAAAAGGGAAAAAAAAGAGGGCAGATCAGAAGAGGAGGTGAAGAGAGATGGACCTGGCTGCCTGAAAGAGCAAAGAGTACCTTGGATGGTGCAGTGCTGAGGAAGGGCAGGAGGAGCTGGGGGAGCTCCAGCCTGGAAAACCCCCAGGCAGAGGCCTTGCTGTCAGGGTCAGAAGAGGTATTAGGGCTGTGGGGAGGCAGCCAAGGAAGGAAGAGGCAGCAAGTCCAACTCCCTGGCCGATGATGAGTAGCCACTTCAGACTGCAGTTTGCCCCTGAGGGAAGGGGCTAGATGAAGACTGGCAGTGGGTCACTGAGGCGAGATGGGCTTAGGGTATTGGGGTTCCCTGGAGAAAAGAGGACCGGGACCCCGAATGTGGGGGTACTGCTGTGGGGCAGTACCCAAGAGAAGAGGCACCGTGGGCCAGTGAGGGACCTGGGGCCTGAAGCACAGTGGTGGAGATTGACTAGGAAGCAGGTACCGGTAGGGAGACACTGGCCAGCAGGAGGCACTCCGAGGCTGGGATGAGCTAATTCCCCAGCAGGAGGTGCCACGGCGGTGAGTGAACGCTGTGTTACATAACCATAATAGGCTCTTCACTCTAGCGGAGAAAGGTAGAACACTGTCTAATAGCTGGAAGCTGAAGCTAAACAAAACAAATTCAGGTTGGAAATAAGGCATACATTTTTGACAGAGAGAGTAATTAACCATTGGGACAACTTACCAAAGATTGTGGTGGAGTCTCCATCACTGACAATTTTTAAATCAAGATAGGATGTTTGTCTAAAAGATGAGCTCTAGGAATTATTTGGGGGAAGTTCTATGGCCTGTGTTATACAGGAGGTCAGACTAGCTGATCACAATGGTCCCTTCTGGCCTAGAAGCCTACGAATTATAAAGACTGAATTTGGGAAATTAAACATCTCTTGGGAGGGAGGGAGCTAAAGTCTATACATTATTTTCTCAGGGTAATTAGAATGAAAGTAAAAACTGGGAGCCTGCCAGATCCAGAGCTTTTCATACCTTTATGAAAAAGATCATTATCTGTGCAGCTTTTTATCAGCAAGAGAAATATACAGAGATAAATAGTGCTCCAGTCTAAGTGAGCTGCTAATGAGTTGTACTGCATCTTGTCTGATGCCCCTAAAAACAAAAAGCAAAAACAGAGTCATCTGGCAACAGATATAGTAAAAATTAAGAAGATATTGTTGGTACTGGAGGATACTAATCCTTTGTAGGGTGACTGATGTAACTGTGTCAACTGACAGCCAACTTTGTACTGAATTGCTTGACGTATAAAAGGCAATGATTCAGAAGCTGTCACTTAAAGTGCATCTCTTCTGAATGAACAATAGCATTCATCCGCTTTATAACAGGGATCCTGTTGTGAATAATATAAACATGTGCCAGATGAAGCAAGTCAGAAGTGAGCGTGTCAGTCAGAAGGATAAATGTGTTGATTTACTGAGCGCTATTGATTTCCCCCCCCCAAGTGCAAGATAAAAAAACATATGAGAAGGATGTTCCCATATCAGGTAACAAGAATGAAGATAAGTATCAAATCTGCAAAGAATGATCTCCAGCTGAGATAAGCTTAGTGTTGCTCCTACTACTCAGCCAGAGTGTGGTATCTTTTTGGATCTGCTGGTAAAGCTGGGCTGCCTTTGAACCAAATGTATTCCATATTAAGTTCTGGCTGCCATTGCATGAAGGCCAAAATCATAGAACAAATCCAGACATTGGATAGGGATTCCACTAGCAGAATAAGGATTGGCATCTGACATCTAGAATGGGTTGTTAGAGTGGAAATATAATGTTTTAAATATATAGAAATGGAACCAATTTTTTCAAATATACTGTAAAACCGGAAATAAGAGTACGATTAAAAATAATGAGTTGATGTGAATTGTGTCCAGAGTCTTTCTTCCCTTATACATAAACATGAAAAGTGGGGGAAATTAATAGAAGATTGGGAATAATTTCTAATGCTGATGCCAAAAGTGGTCAGTAAAATACAAGGAGACCTGGTTGAGTAATGGATCCCAAATCTGTATAACGTATTCCTCTTAATTGTCAGTGAATTTGCATAATCTAAGCCTTTGACTGTATAAGAAAGCATCAGAGTTGAGGTCATCAATCTGATCTTCTGTTTGTTTAGTGATTTTGTTTGAAATGAAATGCATAAAAATCTCTCAACTTTCAAATCCTGCAGCTCTTCAGGGCTAGAAACAGCTGCATACCTCTGAGAAGAAGGGATTCCCAGCTTCCCAAATGGAGCATGCACTTGATTCAAGGCCTGGAAGGGCCCAAGATAAAGTACTTTAATTTGTATCATTTTTATGTAATAGAGCTATTTGGCTGAGTGAGTCAAGGATTTATTTTCCCCATGAAAAATGTTGACCAAAAAGACAAAAATTTCATTTTCATAAAGACATTTCTACAAAAAACTTTGGATTTTAATTGAAAATCCAAAAATTAAAAAAAAAACGTTGAAGACAAACATTTCCCACAGATGAAAATTTTTGACCAGTTCTACAGTTCATTTTCAGGAGGCATTTTACATTTTTTAGTTTTAATTTCTCTATCTCAGCCCTGTTGAGTGGGACTTGTGGTAACCTGGCTTTATAGTTATTATTGAAGCATACAATATTCTACTTGGAGATTACTAAATAACCCTCTCCCCCCAAAAACTCCCAGGCCTTAGTTTTTCTGCAATGTAAGTGGCATATACATAATACACAAAGGCATGGTGTGTTATAAAAGTTTTAACAGCACTCATTTAGGTTGACCTATGTATTTCACTTGTGGCTCTGAGAGTAATGTTACCAATCCACCTCCATGCCATTAAAACTTTTATAATACTCTACAATTATCCTAAATTTTCTATATCTAAAATCACCACATAAAATTGTACTCACTCAACCATGCTTAAGACAAGTACATTTTTGACTGTTGAGTACAATATTGTACCATTATTCTTCTTTTCTTTGATGATAAAATCATCATCACTCCCAAAAGAATCATAAATGGAGAGTGTTTGGATTGTTTCTGGAGGGGTATGATTTCATTTAACATTTGCAAGGAAAGTGTGTGAGTGTGTAGACATTTTTTCTACTTCTCTTCTTTATATTTACTCTGTAAAAACTAATAAAGTTTAAAGAAAGAAATAGTCCCTCTACAATGTATATATTTCTTGAGGAACTTGTGCAGATTTTGAGTATCTATTTTAGATGACTAAATTACTGGCTTTTATCCAGAAGCAGAGCAGAAGGGGAACGGCGGAAAGGAAATGTAAGAGGACAATGACATGGGCTGGGCTGTCATTCATGGGAGCCTCCTTGTAGCGATCGATGTGTGAAGCCCACTGAAGAACGCTTTCAGATTTGCCTTTGAAACAGGGATCAAGCTGGGTCAACGACTCAATCCTTTTGTGTTAAACATTCCTTTTTTCTGTCGTCTAAGGACAACTTGTCAGCTGAGTCTTCTGCCGTAACTACAGCAATGTATGCTTTCAAATGATGGTTGCACTTAAGCAGTAATTACTTTATGCCGTTATTTGTTGCGCTTATCCATCACTCAGGATTCAGCAATGTAACAAGAGCAAACTGTTGTAAAGCATTTAATCCTGGTTGCTCTTACCTCATGCAACTAGTCCATAGTGACATAGTTTACACACTGAAGTATTGTGTGAGTAAAATTTGGCAGGATCGGGTGTGATAGCTGGTATAGCACAAAAATGACGGGGTCAGCCAGTCACATCCCTTTTTCCAGGTAGAACTTTATCTTTTGGTCACAGAAAAACAACTGGCAAACATCAAAATGTAACTCAACATTATTCCTCAGATTAGGATTTTTTACTCAGCCCCACCGCCAGACATTCAAGGCCATTTCTTTACAAGGACAAGAATTTACTGCATAAAAAGCATTGTTTCTGCAACATTCCTTTATCTTGTGGGTCCCATATTTCAGCTAACAGACCTGGATAGCACTTAGAGAGAGATAAAGTGGGTGAGGTAATATCTTCTCTCTAATATCCTGGGTCTAACATGGCTACAATAACATTGCATACAACACTGGATAGTGCTTGTAATTCAAGTGACTAGGATTTTACAGTACAGTTTTGACAATGCCTACACCCTTAAAAAAATTTCTGAGACAATTGACACGCCTCCCATTTTTTCTTCAAATAACAAACATGTTTACTATGGTATATCCGAAGAGTCTGTCTGAACATTGGGCCACTTGAGGCATTGTACCAGCATAGGTTTTGCTGGTTTTTCTTTTCCTAAATTGCAGTTTGGCCCATTATTTTAACAAATTATTGGCAGATAGCTGGGTACCTCTGACCGACACCTATATTCTCCTCTCACTTATGCTGGTGGCACAGCAGAGGAAAATGAGGGTGAGATTACAATCTGTCGTCCAATTGAAGTCTGGGTGCAAAAACCTTTCCAAAAGGGTCACTGAAACATGGGCACACATTTAGAATCTCCCTCCGCTTTTAGATTAAATAATTGAGTAGTATTTCAATGTCTCCCCTCCCCCCTTCCCAATAACCCCCGTCAGTAGCATAGAATACTGTAGTGGATTTTTTTTAAATGACTGATTTTGCAGAGTAAATTATAAACCACTCATCAGAACCTGTGGGTATCCACTAAAATACCCTCACACTTGTAAGTCAGCTTTCCATCATCATTTTTGGAGACACTACAGCGATGTTCATTGTATATTTTCATGCAGTGTCTATTGACAGTATCTGCTGGAGGCAGGAAGCTATTCTTCTCATAAAGCTAATACTATAGCCCCTCACAAACTGTCATAAGTGTAATAAAATAAACAATAAAACTAACATTTCAAAACAAACTGGTGTGCTGCGTAACCCTGTAGCTTGGGAAGCCCGAGGGACTTGTATCTTCAAGGATGTTCTAGAACGTTGAGATTCTCTGGAAGAAATTCAGAGTACAAAATCATCAGATGAGTGTGAAAGGCAACACTCCAGAAGATCTAGGTTGAGACAGTTTTCTAGGATTTATCCAAGCCCATACAAAGAAGAATTGACTTAATTTTTCTTTTGTAACTGAAGTGTAATTAGGACCTCAGTTAGAGGATAACTATTCTCATCATTCAGTATATAATCAGCGCCAACGGCATGTTTGGCACTGTACTAACATTTAACAACTTAATGCCCTTGCCTGTAGGCTTATGGGATCTAGCTCAAACAGAGAAATAGTTCAGACCCACAATATTTTGGGAGATGGTGCAAGCTGAAGGTGATGGAGACATACTGTAGAGGTCATTGTTGAAATATTTCATGAAAAAGATGTGTTTTAATAAAGGATTTGAAGAAGGGATTGCCTGATTATTGAGAAAAGGTAACGAGCTAGATTCTCCTCCAGACTGGGCTAAATTTTCCTCTGCTAATTACAGAACAAAGGGAGGGAGGGAGGGACATCAGGGGACCATTTAAAGCCCCTTGAATATTTTGCTCAGTTATAGCCTTAGCTTCCTAAATATTGAAATAATAAGAGAGTGTTCTTGTGGTACACGTGTTAGCTTTGCCAGTTTTCTTTCATCACTCAACTGCATTTCAGATATACTGTACACATCAACCACAGAGCATAGCTAGAGTCAGCAATTAGGGGCTACTAACACTAAATTTTTTAAAAAGAAAAAATTGTAAACTAACATTTCTGTGTTTTTTTAGTATCTGTTGTGGTTCTGATAATATTTCTGAAAACTGTAAGGGTATGTCTACACAGCTTGGCGCAGCACCCTTCCGAACATGGGTCAACAGACTCAGGCTTGCACTACTGTGCAAAAAATAGCTGTGTAGGTGCTGTAGCTTGGATTGGAGTTTGAGCTCTCAAGCCTAGAGAGGGGGGTGGGCTTCAGAGCCTGAGCTGCGACTTTAGAACACGGTCTACACAGCTATTTTTAATGCAGTAGCGCAAATCCGAGTCCATCAACCCAGGCTTGGAGGCTCACTGACACTGCATATGTAGACATACCCTTATTGACCCAAGCCCCCATTTTATCCAAGAATGATGTTACAAGCAAATCATTTCAGGAACTAAAACATAATTAACAGAAGTTTCATATTTTAGCAGTAGAGAGACAAGGTGGGTGAGGTAATATCTTTTATTGGACCAACTTCTATAGGTAAGAGAGACAAGCTTTCGAGCTTACAGAGTGTAAAACTTGTCTCTCACCAATAGAAGTTGGTCCAATAAAAGATATTACCTTACCCACCTCGTCTCCCTAGTATCCAGGTACCAACACAGCTATAACAATGCTGCATACTTCAACACTGTCCTTCTCAGGAATAACAAAACCAAAAAACCACAGGCCAAAGTCCACTCTCACTAAAATAAATTTGCAGAGCCGTCCCTTGGGTACGGCGAATTGGGATGACTGCCCCGGGCCCCACGTTTCGATAAAAATCACGACTGTCCCGATGTTTAGCCCTTTGTCCCACGTCCCGACCAAAGTACAATTGGGACGCCATTTGTCCCGATATTCTGGTTTGGAAGTGGGCGGGGAGGTGAGGCGGGTGGGCGAGCGGGGTGAGGAAGGCAAATGGGGAGGTGAGCGGCAAGCGGGCTGACGGAGAGCGGCAGTCGGGCGGACAGGGGGGAGGGGCGCGCCGGACGGATGGCGAAGAGACTAGCGGGAAGCAGGGCCGGCTCCAGCATTTCTGCCCAAGCAAAAAAAAAAAAAAAAAAAAGCCGCGATCGGGGGCGGCAGTTCAGCGGCAGGTCCTTCGCTCCTAGAGGGAGTGAGGGACCTGCCGCCCCCGAATTGCCGCAGGTGCCGCCCCTCTCCCTTGGCTGCCCCAAGCACCTGCTTGTTAAGCTGGTGCCTGGAGCCGGCTCTGGCAGGGAGACAAGCAGCGGGTGAGTAGGCGAGCGGCAGGCCGGCAGGCGGGGGAGGTGGCTGAGGAGGCAAGTGGCTGCCGGGCATGCCAGGCAGACGGCGAGGAGACTAGTGAGGAGGCTGATTTGTCCCGGGGCCCGCTGTAAATTTGTGAGCATATGTTAGGCTCCAATTCTGAAAGGACTTACACATGTGTCTGTGGCATTACCCGCAGTGAGTAAAGTTAAGCATGTGCTAAATCTTTACAGATTGAGCCAAATTCTTTTGGCTTCATAATAGTAATGTGACACAAATAAAAATGTGTTTTTCTACACTCTACTTACCTCTAAAAAAAGGTAGCAATATGTATACCAGAGGAATATGAGGGTGAGATCACAATCAGGCCTATGCAATCAAAGTTTGGGTGCCAAAATATTTTCAAAAGATTCACTAAAACATGGGCACATATTTAGAATCGCCCTCCATTTTTACATAGAAGTATTTAGTTGCTAATGTAATAGCACTGTACACAGGAAAGTTCCCCTGGTTCCCAAATGAATACATTCTGAGGAAATTTTGCATTGTTGCCAAAGTCCCATTCTATTTTCCCTACTGTATTTCAAGTAATGTCATTGTTTCTTCCTTAACATTATTATTTTAGGGGCCTTTGCAACAATGAAACAGTATTAAACAAGTCCTAAAACAAGTGTTCATATTTTTCTTACCGTTAGTATATTCATACACCTCTCTATCTTCCTTTCATAATTGTGCTCATTATCCTCATGTTAGAACAATACCAGTTCTGTTAATAATTCAGGCAACAATGAGTTCATTGACACGTGTTTGTAAATACTTATACATGAATCCCCTAGGAATTCACTAGTTCTCAGCAATCGAAAAAAAACACATTTTGCTACATGGCAGGGGAGCTATTGTGCAGTTTCTCTGTTTTGTTTTTTTATTGGCTAGAATTACTGAAATTGATGAGCTGAAGAAGTGAAGCTATTCTACAAACAGATAAACCAGGTGTATTGGTGAAAAAATTGTCTCCTAAGATTCCAAACAAACTATAAAAAAATGCTGAAACTACAAGTAACACAGTCCTTTGAGCTTCCAACAATGTTAAAAAACAAGTGATTGCAATTTAATTTCTTTCAATTGACTGTGATGTAATAACTTCACATGAAGGACTCAGAGAAATAGCAGTTAGCAAAGGCAGATAATGATGGGGTAATCGCCCATTTTTTACAAAAGTGAATTTTGTGTTTGTGAAAGATGCCTGATTGACAGCCTTGGAAAATGAAATCCTCTGTGTATCCACAGAGAAGGTTCACCATGGACGACGGTGGAGCAAACTTCCCCACCACTCACTTGGGCCTCAACTCTGATCTGGAGGGACTAGATGCAGCGATTACTAGGTGAGGTTCTATAACTAGTGTTATGCAAGCGGTCACTCTTGATTATTATTGTCCCTTATGGCCTTAAAATCTATGATTCTATGAACCTCCCAGGGGTGAGAAGGTAATGTCAGTTGTGATGTGTATACTGGGCCATTTAGCAATTAAATGAAACCACTAACTCATTATACATAGGCCACAAGCCAAGATTAAAATAACCTTATAAAATTGGCAATATGCTTTCTTGTTATTTTTCACATTAATATTTTGAGGGACACCTACATTCTTGGTCACCCGACTGCATTATTGCCAACTGGAGGAGCTCTAAAATTCTTGAGTTCCTGAAGAAAGTGACCCAAAACTTGTGCAGAACAGTAAAAGATGTGAATGGTTCTGACTGTACATATATATCATATGTGAATACCTAACACAGTTTGAGTCATATGCACGTAATAAGTAAAGGGAAAGAAATACTGCAGTAGAATGACGATTACAGTAATGAAAAGAACTGATTATGATATTATTTTCATGGTATTATTTATTATTAGTCAGTTCCTGATGAGGGCAGTTGCAGGTGTTCAACATCTCTAAGGATTGGACCCATTATTTATCATTATTAATAATAATTATTATTATTATTCCAATGTCTACTTGGTGATGTACAGCTATAACAAGCAAGATCCCCACCTGAAAAAGCTTACATTCTAAACAGGCAGAATGCAGAAGGGATGCAAAATAACAGCAGGTATTCAGTTTGTTGTGAGGTCTCTGGGCAAAATCCTGGCCCCAGTGAAGTCAATTGCTGTTTGGCTATTGACTGCAACAGGGTCAGCCATTCACCCTTTATTGTTGTTGTATGGGAAGTGTTGGATGTTGTTGTTCTAAATGTTGCTTACATTGCAATATGAGCTGAGTTAGTGAGGTGAGGGGTGAAGTCCAGGGGGCATGGTTAGAGGTAAAAGGGTTGCCTGAAGAAGTGAACTGTCAGAGGGACTTGAAGGAGGGCATTATGACAATGCTAATGGATAATTTATGGATAAACTAAATTAGTATATTTAAGCAAGTGGGTCATTTTCTGCTCTGTTTTACTCTGTGCAACCCCACTGTAGCCAAGGACACTCTGAACCAGCATTTAAAAATGAATAAGCCCGAGAGAATAAACCATGATACTTCATTAGTTACATTTAGCATGTAAAAAAATCTATGTACCAATTTTTCCTCTCACTCACATGTGTTTTAACTCCATGTAAATCCATTGACTTCAAAATAGTTATTCCTTATTTACCCCAGCATAAGTACAGAAGTGTTCAGGTATAAAACATATAAATATATAAAATTAAGGTATGGATGGAATCTAACCATCGGCTCTTATGATGATCTCCAGGGGAGACCTTCTTTTGTTGATTGAAATAATACATCATTTAATTCTTCCCCTGTAGTCCATGCAATTGCATAGATATAAATGACAGCCAAAGCTGGTCAATAGCTATAAAAGACCAATTGGCTTGTCTCTTCAGAAGGGGGACATAGACATGGTTCCCTATGTGGTGCCTTCCTATGCCATGCTTACTTATTTCTAGGCTATATTGAAAAAAAGATTAGTTCAGTCAATCAAGGATTTTAATAAGTTTATATGGTGCAATGGTGTATAGGTTTATTGACTATGTTTTCATGATGTGGAATAGGGAGAAAGCTCTCTTGGATAAATGTATTGTTATTTTATATGAAATTCATGATGCTATTAAGTTTTTGGTCTCATATACTGTAAAGTGTAGTATTTCAGAGATAAACTATCTTGATGTTTTCATTTCCAGGGCAGGTAATAAGTAGAATACAACAATTTTCTGGAAACCCCAGACAGGAATAATCTGCTTTATGCAACCAGTCACCATCCTGAGGCTCTTAAAAGAGTTTTGCTTTATAGTCAGTTTGAGAACCTACAGGATTTGTAATCATGGCACTGGCAGTATGGTAAAGATGGATTATCTAGCTAATAAATACAGAGAGTGGGACTAGAAAGAGGATTATATCAGGGAAGTAAATGCAGATAGCATTAACGGAAAAATAGTGGAGAACTGCTATAGAAAAGAATAAGGCATTTTCAGCTTTTTCACGCTAGTGCATGGCCCATAATGCTATTGCTTTCTCATCCTTCAAATACATACTCAGGACCACTTTCTTCCATAATGCCTACAGGAATGGTTATGCAGATGGTGTGTGGAGACTGCTGTTTTTCATGCTTAGCAATTTTGTCTCATTGTTACCTTGTGCTCCCCATGTCTGTTTGTTATATCTGCTGTCTCTTGTCTTATATTTGGACTGTAAGCTCTTTGCAGCAGGAACTGACTGTGTTCTGTCTCTACGGCGCCAAGCACAATGGGACCCTGGTCTGTGACTGGAGTCCTAGGTACTACTGCAATACAAATAATAAAGAAAAAGAAATCACCCATTTAAGAATGGTTACGTAAAAGGAGAGTTGATATATATTTTTAATTATTGTACATTTTTATCCCTCTTCCCACTCTTTGTCTGTTGCTTGCCTTCATAGATTGCAAGCTCTTTGGGGCAGGAGCTGTCTCCTTTTACGTGAGTGTACAGCACATGGCATATTTGGAGCACAGCAGTAATGCAATAAATAAATGTCTATGTTTATTTTTCAGATTAATAAAAGCATCAGCATATTCTTCATATTTCCAACACTCTCGAAAAAATGATCCAGAAACAGTGATGTGCCATTACTACAAACCAAATGACTGTGGCATGCCTTCCTTCCTCTTATTTTTAAAAAAATATATAACACCAACTTCTGAAACATAGGATTCTACTCACCCAAACCTTTACAAATCCAGAGTAATGCCATCAAAATCATTATGGAATGACTCCGGCATAACTGAGAGCAGAGTTAGATTGTTAACCTTTATGGCAGTTACACGTTAATTGGCCTCATTTCTGCTGTCATTTACTCTGATGTAAATCTGGAGTGACTTCAATGTAAATGAGCTCAAGATTTGTCCCTTTGTGATCAAAGGCCATAAAATAATTGATTTTTAAGCAGAATTCCGTGCTGAATGAATAGAAGTGGGTCGAGGAGGAATTTTAAATGAGGAGTAAGTGATGGCTGGATGGGTAGTTCAGAGATAGCATTCCATGGCTTGGAGAATTCCATGTTAGAAATTCAATGGACCAGTACAACCACTGTTCTACACATATGAAGGAAGTTGTAGGGAGTAGCAAGAGAGAAATTCCAGACACATTGTATAACAAGTTACAGAGGTGTAAACAAAAAACTGAAGTGAAGAAAGAACAAAAAGAACAGACTTTAAAAGACTGCGCTTAGGACTGGATCCATCATAGTGCACTTCCCATTGACTTGACTGAGAGACTTGAAATACCTCAGCCTCCAAAGTTGCACAAACAACTCAGTGATGCATTACTTTTAGAATTATCTTCTCTCCAGATGGAATTACTGAATTATTTCAAGTGATTTAAGAGACTGAGGCAGGCCTGTACCTCTCAGAAACAAGAGCAAATTTTCCTAGCCCACAACTTTCCACCTGTAACTTTCACATGTGTATAACAGACTAGAATGTTGTAGTCCCCTAGAAATGGTTTCTGACAACTCATCTGCAAGAAGACCATTGAACATCCACTTATGATACTCTGTATGGAAAATGTGTTTCTCACCATCTGTTCTGAATTTGTCACTCTTTAGTTTACATTAAGGGAAATAGTAAGCTACAGTGGCATTATGTGTGCAGTTGAAGATTTTATAAGCTTCAATAAATTCCCTCTTAACTATCGGCTTTGCGCCTAGATGGATTCCAATCTTTCACCTGCTCTGGTTTTCACCTTTTAGTCCCAGGATCAGCCATATTGCTCTGCTCTGTACTTTGTATTCAGACATTCAATTTTATGACAAGGTAACAGTGCTAAACCCTGTATTCTAAGTGAATTATTGCGGAAGATTTGTATAATCTCGTCAACACTGACTGAGAGTTAGATACTACTATTGTGGTCATGATGTTGACATACAATTTCTTCTGCTGTGTTCAGGGCCTGGTGTAGAACATTATGTGCCACCAAATGGACATTTACCATTTTATCACATTTCTGTGTAACTCCTTGTGTGGGCTGCAAAACCCACAAAATGCTGCCACCTTCTACTCTTGACCTTGTCTCTCCACCATTTTGCAGAGTACAATGCAGGAGCATGATCTAAATCCAGAATCTTCTCATGACAGCTAATGGAGCTATTCAGATTTACACTAATGTGACAGCAGGATCTGGCCTTGTGTTTTGTTGACGTTGATTTTCCTGTATCTGCACTGTCACTACAGTCTTTGAATGTATAATAAAAGACAAGTACAAATTATATATTTAGTACAGGAGAATTTCTGTAGAAGGACTCTAGCTAAAGAACAAGAAAGAAGTGGATGTCTGCTTTCTTGCATGTTACAAAACCACCCAGGGGCTTCAATGTGCATCTCAGGAAAGTAAATAAAGGTTTGACAGAAATATTAAGAAGATTTAAAAATAGCTAAATGTTAGCTCCAGCTACTGTATAGTCTCAAAAATATTATACAACAACAACAAAAATTTTCCCTTAACAAACCAAATATTCTGCAATAAACACATATTGCAGAACAAACACAGCTCAGGAGGGAAACATATTTTTAAAGACCCGGTGGTTTCTGATTACAATAAAAATACTGACGGTGGCTGAAGGCACAGAATCAGAGCAGGAATAATTCTGCGTATATTGGTTTCTCGGAGATTTCCAGAAACCAGATCTATGAAAATAATAAGAATAATAAAAAAAAGGCTTGTAAAACCTTTTGTGCCAAAACAAATTAACTCCTTTACTTCATGATATTTTTGAATAACTTACTGTAAACAATATTAATTTATTCACTTAGATAGCTGCAACTGGCAGATTTTACAGCCATATAGAAATCACATCCTGCTAAGATAATGACCTGGACCCAAGAGACGGCTTGGGGGCGAATGGGGAGTGCCAACGAGCGGGCAGCAGATGGATAACTCTATAAGGATGCCCTCTCACAGAGCTTTCCCAAGATCATTCCAGTGTGGTATGAGGGACTGTGCCTCCAGGGCCCATAAAACTCACCCTAGATCCCCGTCAATGTGGTTTCACATTGTGCAGAGGGTATGCGCCCTGTCCCCAAAGCCTCCCCATGCCCTATCCTGGTGTAGCAGAACCATATAGATGCTGCCACCATCCAGGAGGAAGGGAATAGGATTTGCCCTGTATGGATGTTTCCGGGATTAAGATACGGGAAGGGGAGAAGCTAATGACAGAGTTTATTCACATGGATACATCTAATTCCTAATTACCTTCAAATTCTAAAGTCTCATCTGTTTGTTCACAGGCAAGAATGTTACTTTTCAATCCAAGGTATTCAACAGTGTAACCCAGGGGCTAATGAAAGGGGGTGTGAGGTGACAGCTCATCTACTTTTCCTCTGCTAAAAGAGGATGGAGCTCCCACCTCCTCTCCCTGGCTTGGATAAGCAGCACTCCCCTGCAATGCCCATGCCTCCATGGCTGGTGTGGTGAGAGCTCCCCCCTCCTTCTTTATTCATGGATACAACTCTATGATCAGTTTAAAGAGAAAGGTGTCAAAGTTATCCCAGGTGTAATGCATAGGAAGTTAATGAGTTACACCATGGATGAATGTAACCCAATATTTCCCCCCCCCCCTGAAGAATGCAGTGTTCTTGGAGCTGTGTTGGTCCCAGGCTATTACAGACAAGGTGGATGAGGTAATATCTTTTATTGGACCAACTTTTGTTCAGAGGTAGACAAGCTTTTGAGCTTACACAGGGCTGAAGAAGAGCTTGAAAACTTTTCTCCCTCACCAACAACAGTTGGTCCAATAAAAGATATTGCCTCGCCCACCTTGTTTTTCTGAAGAACAGTATCAGTGTTATTCATTTTTAAAGCATTTGGTCAAAATTCTGTCCTAGTGACTTTGACAGGGTTTCATATGGGAGATTCAGGACAAAATTTGTTCTTTAAAAAAAAATAAAAAAGATCTAAGCAAAAAGAACAGCCTGTCGCCTAAAGAACTGATTAGATTGAAGGGCGTGAGCCTTCTGTCAGGTACACAACATAGTGGCGCAGAGCTGAGTGTCTGAGGATAGGTTTTTATCCTAAGAGTGTGTTGTCCCCAATTTGTCACTTACCTGCTGTTATTTACTAATTTAGATTTATAACAGCAGACCAAAATAGATGTCTATTTTAAATGCTAGACAACCTTCATGATTATTTAAAATCACAATTAAGCATAAAGTCAAAACCAAAAGTGACCTCCACCCTAGACCTCAGCCACCAATTAGATCTTACAGCAAAAGAAAGAGTGAGGGAAAAGATCCTATTCTCTCTAAAAGCCCCTCTCCCCCACATAGCCCTACAGCATGCCTTGGAGGTCAACAATATCAGGCTATTTTTGTCAAGGGCCCAGGCACCAGCAAGTCTACCTCAGTGATTAGAATCAGACTGAAGGGGGCCAGGCACTGGAGCTAGGGGGCCTAGGGTCAAGACCAAAGAGAGGAGCCAGAGTCAAGGGTCAGAGCTGGAGCCAGGAATGACTAGACCAGGGGCAAGAACAAGACTAGAACAACAGCGATCATAGCTGCAGGCCACCTGTTGAGCAGCCAGTGACCTGCTGTGGCTGCTCAGCTTAAAAGCAGGCCTGCTACTCTCTTCAGCCCAAATAGGTGGTCCTATCACAACCCAGCTGAGCTCATTAATCCACTTGGAAGCTATCCAAGCTAGGGCTCAGGTGCTCATCCTGACAATTTTGAACCAGGGGGATAGTGCAAGGAGTGAGTGCTACAGTTAAGGAACTCTCCCAGAGAATGCCATGCCAGCCCAGGCCCTCGCTTATCTCTCAGGGGAACTCCAGATCAAGTGACAGTGCAGCAGGACAACACTGGAAGACAGGTGGCCCCTCACATAGGCAGGTCCCAGTCCATTTAGGGCCGGATTTTCAATCAGAATTAGGGGCAGCATCCACAAAGGTGCTTAAGTGCCTAAGCTCATATTTTTAAAGGTATTTAGTCCCCCCTCTGCCTGAGGAAGGGATTTATACAAGGATTTGCCACATCCCAGGTGAGTACCCTAACCACTGGGCTAAAAGTTATGAGGGAATTCCTCCTCCCTCCCCCCCGCATTTTGTGGAGTTAAGAGGCATCTGAGAACAACCATTGGATCAGCCCCACACACAACTTTGGCTGCCGAACTTTTATCTTTCTCCAGCTCATGGATTGCTAGCAGAGATAGGTGCTGAACTCCAGGAAAGAGGCAGCCTTCTTGCCATTGGCTAGCTCAGGCAGCTCCCCACCTAGCATGCTGGCTTTTGCAGATGGAATGCTAAAGCACCGATCTCTCCCCATTCACTGTATAAGGAGCCTACGTGCCTAACTCAGGCTTTGTGGATCACAGTGTTGTTCCTTTGATTTTTCTAGACACCTAAAAGTTAAATCAGGGATCGGTAAGCCCCCTGGCGGGCCGGGCCGGTTTGTTTACCTACTGCGTCCCCAGGTTCGGCCGATCGCGGCTCCCACTGGCTGCAGTTTGCCGGTCCAGGCCAATGGGGGCTGCAGGAAGCGGCGCGGGCTGAGGGATGTGCTGGCCACGGCTTCCCACCGCCCCCATTGGCCTGGAGCGGTGAACCGCAGACGCGGCAGGTAAACAAACTGGCCCGGCCCGTCAGGGTGCTTACCCTGGCGGGCCGCGGGCCAAAGGTTGCCGATCCCTGAGTTAGATGTTGCAACACCTAAGTCCCTTTTGTGGACCTGGAACTAGGTGCCTAAATACCTTTAAGGATCTGGGCTCTAGTGGGATTGTCAAAAATGCCTAGGATGCCTAACTCTCATTGTTTTTATCTTTGGACACCTAAATACTTTTGAAAATCTGACCCTCAGGGCTTTCTAGATCAGAACCAACACTGTAACTACCACCCTGAAACAAACAGGCCGGCAGTGCAGATTATGAACCACCAGTTTATTATGCTCAAGGCAAGGTAACACCTTTTAACTACAACATTCTGCACCAGCTCCAGCTTCTGAATGGATTTAAAATATAGCCCCTAAGTAGAGTGCACTGCAGGAATCTAATCCATATGCCTGGAGAGGCACAGCAATAAACAAATCTGGAAACTGTGAAACAGTTTTGCCTTAATGTTTGCTTCCTGTGGGTGAAGGGGGGAAAAGCTGTATGTTTGCCACCTGATTATTTTTGTGGGTAATTAACAGCTTAAATTGAAGCTACTCTGTCTCTCCCAGTTACTCATTGTAACAGCACACCTCCTTACCACGAGCAGTTAATTATCAAGCATAACCAGTTACAAACCCATTAAACAATTATAACACATTTTATACTGTTAAAAATGTATATGAACTTTATATGGTGATATTATCATATCCCTTGTTAATACTCCATAACAGCTTAAGAGAATGACTTATGACAAGTCTAGTAAATACCTTTTTTTTTTTTTTTGGTTTTACAATAATTTTCCCCTATATTTTCTATATACTAAATCAGAGGTTCTCAAACTGTGGTCCGCAGACCAGGGCCGGCTCTAGGCACCAGCAAATCAAGCTGGTGCTTGGGGCGGCACATTTTTAGGGGCGGCATGGCCGGCGCCAGAATGCCGCCCCTAAAAATGTGCCGCGGCTGCCCTAGCTCACCTCCGCTGCTGCTGCCTGGGAGGGAGGGTGAGATCCCGAGCGGCCGCGGCACGCGAAACAGCCGTTTCGCGCACCGCTGCTCCCCCTCCCTCCCAGACTTGAGAGCCTGGGAGGGAGGGGGAGAAGCGGTGCCCGCGCCGCGGCCACTCGGAGTCTCCCCCTCCCTCCCAGGCTCTCAAACCTGGGAGGGAGGGGGAGATCCCGAGCAGCCATTTCGCGCGCCGCTGCTCCCCCTCCCTCCCACCCAGACTTGAGAGCCTGGGAGGGAGGGGGAGTAGCGGCGCCCGCGCCGCGGCCACTCGGAGTCTCCCCCTCCCTCCCAGGCTCTCAAACCTGGGAGGAAGGGGGAGACTCCGAGTGGCTGCAGCGCGGGCGCCGCTTCTCCCCCTCCCTCCTAGGCTTGAGAGCCTGGGGGGAGGAGGCAGGGCTGGGGATTTGGGGAAGGGGCGGAGTTGAGGCGGGGCCGGGGGTGGGGTAATTAAAAACCGGGGGGGGGCGGCCAAAATTGTGTTTGCTTTGGGCGGCCAAAATCCTAGAGCCGGCCCTGCCGCAGACCACCGGTGGTCCGCAAGCTCCATTCAGGTGCTGCGTGGATAGTTCCCTCTAAGGTGTGCGCCTGGGCAGCTGCACACAAGAGAATGAAGGGCCACCCACCTAATTAGTGGAGCCGCGCAGGCGTGGCTCCACTAATTAGGTGCCTGGACCCTGGAGAAGACACACATGTAAGGTGAGGTGGTGGCCTTGGGGGAAGCAGGGGGTAGGTTGGAGGGGGCAGTGGGGTGAGAAGAGAGGGTGGGGGGAACTTGGGACATGAAGGGCTGCGACGGCCAGAGAAAGAGGTGACTTTCCCCAGCTCTGGGGCTGCGGCTGCCAGGGAGAGATGGCCCTCCTTCCCAGCCTCAGCTCTGTGGTTTCTGTGGCAAGGGAGAGACTCCCCTCCTTCCCAGCCCCAGGTCGGGGGCTGCTGCAGTGGGGGAGAGAGGGAGAGACCCCACTCCTTCCCAGCCCCAGCTTAGGCACAAGGTTCAGAACTTAAGGGGCTGTGTGTATGTCCACCAAAAGAAATTTAGGCTCCTTGGAGACTTTACTTGCAGAAACGTAAGCACTAGGGAATTTAGATGCCTATAGGGTTAGGCTGCATCTGAGCACAGGGTTTGAGGATCTAAATTTTGGACTTAGGAGCCTATGGTGGCAATTAGATTTCTAAATCCATTTGTGGATCTAGCTTTTAACCTCTGTTACAACAGAGGAAACTGTGGATACTTACCTGGCTCAGAAGGCTGTGAGGATAAGAACATAGGAATGGCTATACTGGGTCAGATCAATGGTCCATCTAGCCCTGCATCCTTTCTTCTGATTGTGGCCAGTGCCAGATGCCTCAGAGGGAGTGAACAGGACAGGGCAATTATTGAGTGATCCCTCTCCTGGCATTCAGTTCCAGCTTCTAGCAGTCAGAGGTTAGGGACACTCACAGCATGAGGTTGCATCTCTGAACATCTTGGTTAATAGTCATTGATGGACCTATCCTCTATGAACTTAGGTAACTATTCTTTTAACCCATTTACACTTTTGGCCTTCACAACATCCTCTGGCAATGAGTTCCATAGTTTTTCTGTGTATTGTATGAAGAAGTACTTCCTTAAATTTGTTTTAAACCTGCTACATATTAATTTCATTGGGCAACCCCTGGTTCTTGTATTACGTGAAGAGGTTAATAACACTTCCTTCTTCACTTTCTCCACACCAGTCATGATTTTATAGACCTTTTAGTCCCAGCGGATCAGTCCCAGTCTTTTTAATCTCTCCTCATATGGAAGCTGTTCCACACCCCTAATCATTTGTATTGCCCTTCTCTGTACTTTTTCCAATTCAAATATATCTTTGTTGAGATTGGAGGACCAACCCCTGGATTTATATAGTGGCATTATGGTATTTTCAGTCTTATCTCTCCCTTTCTTAATGGTTCTTACCATGCTGTTAGCTTTTGTGACTGCTACTGCATAGCGGGAAGATGTTTTCAGAGAACTATCCACAATGACTCCAAGGTCTCTTCTTGAATGGTAACAATTAATTTAGCACCTGTCATTTGGTATGTATAGTTGGGATTTTTTTCCCCAGTGTGCATTGATTAAATCAGGGTGGCCAAACTGTGGCTCGTGAGCCACATGCGACTCTTTTACTGTTAAAGTGCGGCTCATGGCCCCCCACCCCATTCTCCACCTACCAGACCGGCATGAGAGGGTGGGCTTGGGACCTCTGCCTTGCAGCAGGGTGGTGGGGTAGGACCTCTGCCCAGGGGGGAGGAGGAGGTTCTTGGGGCTTCGGGCTTCAGCAGGAGTGGAGCTGAAGACCTGAGCCCCAGCAGGCAGCTCCCGTGTGTCTGAAGCCCTGAGCCCCAGCAGGCACACCCCAGCTCTTGAACTTCTGAAGATTGTTGTATGTGGCTCAGAGGGTCATTAAATTTGGCCACCCCTGTATTAGATACTGTTTGTTAACTGGCTTGTATATGGAAGACCTACACATTATTATTCAAAGCCCCCTTTAAACTCTACAGATGAAGTTGCCAACACTTTTACAGCAGTTGTACTGTGCAGCCCCCTCTTCTGAGTAGACTCAGAAGAGCTGATATACCAATATGTTTATATAAATGCAGATCCACACCAGCATTTTAGTCACAACCTACAGACTGAGACTCATTAATATAAAAGGAGGAGGAACATCCATTGTGTTGTTTAATCAGAAGCAAAAGGAGCATTGACTGGCTCCAGAAAGGATTGTCTAAAATTCCGTGACCAGAATGGTCACTGTTAGTCAGGGGCTTTAATGGGGATGAACAAGTAAAGAGGGAAATTCTCTGGACTTCACAGATTAAACTAATCGGGTTCTATAGAAATGTAATAGACTTCTATAGGAATTATTCAAAACATCAGTATGATTGTATAATGATTAAGGAAACAATAAAATGAAATAAGTTATTCCTTATTTTTGAATCATCCATAGCAGGGATATAGTTTCTTATTACAGGAAGATTAAAAACAACAGCAAGGTTGTGATTTGTCTGTTAAATTCAGCAGGATTTTTTCCTCTGGGGATCCTAGAAAACTCCCTTACTCCTTCTTCAAAAGAAAAATAGAGACAGATGAAGGACCATCTATGAATTAAAGCTATAAGCTATTAAATATCTGGTACCCTGGGTACAAAGAAAAATGCCTAGGGACTGATTCTCCATGGTGTTATTCTAATTATATATCAGTGCAACACCACTGAAATCAATAGCATTTTTACCAGTTTCTAACTAAGTTCTCTCTAAGCTGCGTGGCCGTGCGGCCACCCAGCAGTCTATCAAGTGCCACCCACTTCAGGTGCCCCTCTCTCCACTGCCATGCTGCTCCTGCCTTGGTGTCCTGGCCAGCTGCTCCCAGGAGCCTCCTGTCTGCTGTGCAGAGCAGGGGGGGGAAGGGGTGATGCTGATGTCAGGGTGTCCCCCTCCCCTTTGCCCCTGTACCCCATCTCCGCAGAGCAGGAGGGGACATGACAGGGCTCAGGAGTGGGACAGAGCTTGCTGGTGCCTGCTGCTGTGTCTGAACAAGCAGGCTTCAGACTGGTGAGTGCTGATCTACTACAAGGGGCAGCATACTTAAAGGTGAAAACACATGTCTCACACACACTGTGTGTGTCTCTGTCTCTCACACCCCCACTGTCTTTCACACTCACCTCCCAACGCATACTTGTATTTTTGTTGTTGTTGTTTCTTCTTGATAATTCCTGCAATGCACCTGTAATTTTCTTTCAAAGTGCTATTTGAGTTTTTTGACTGGTCTGTGCATTTCATAAGTTTTATTTTTCTGTTACACTTAAATTTATTGCTTTGAGTAGTGAGATCTAAAATGCCTAACCTGTTCTGGCTGGAGTAATTATCCCTATGGTACCTTTTTAAAAATATATGGTATATCTAGGCTTTTTGTTTCTCCTGGTAGCATACATCCACACATTACCTCGATATTGGTGCACATAACAATATTCATTCCACACATGGATGGAAAAAATTAAAGAGAACATTGGATATTATTCACAATTCTCGGGGGAATACATGGGCAAGTTTCCATGGGAGCCTGAATGAAAAAGAGAGAATTAGCTCAATAGGCATCCCCACTCATTTCTGGGATTCCCACAGCTACCACACAGTCTGAGCCCACTTTCTCACCCTTGCTATGTTATCACGGTAATGGCAGGCACTCACACTTAGAGTGCCTCCTGGCAAGCTGCTGTGGAACTGCTGTTATGCCTGTGCCTCATTTTCTCCCAGTGGGAAATTCAATGAGGCTTGTTTACAGTGAACAATGCCCCTTCAGTGGTCTAGTTTATTTAATCAACCACCAAACATTGTATGTAAACAAACCTCCTTCTGTTGCAAGTCCCTGAGCTTTTTCACTGCCTGGAGCTCAGCACTCTCTGCCCTACTAACTCAGGGTATCTCCCAGGTCTCCCTGCCTGAAATGCATTACAGTCAGGGCCGGCTCTAGGATTTTTGCCGCCCAAAGCAAAAACAATTTTGGCCGCCCCCCCCCCCGTTTTTTAATTACCCCCACCCCCGGCCCCGCCTCAACTCCGCCCCTTCCCCAAATCCCCAGCCCTGCCTCCTCCCCCCAGGCTCTCAAGCCTGGGAGGGGGAGCAGCGGCGCGCGAAACAGCTGTTTCGCGCGCCGCGGCCGCTCGGGATCTCCCCCTCCCTCCCAGGTTTGAGAGCCTGGGAGGGAGGGGGAGACTCTGAGTGGCCGCGGCGCGGGCGCCGCTTCTCCCCCTCCCTCCCAGGCTCTCAAGCCTGGGAGGGAGGGCGAGTAGCGGCGCGCGAGCGGCAGCGGAGGTGAGCTAGGGCGGCCGGGGCACATTTTTAGGGGCGGCATTCTGGCGCCGGCCATGCCGCCCCTAAAAATGTGCCGCCCCAAGCACCAGCTTGTTTTGCTGGTGCCTAGAGCTGGCCCTGATTACAGTCTCTCTTCTACAGAGCTTCTTCTCTCTAGATTCTGGCCTCCTGCCTGAGTCCTCATAACCCTTCATAAGGCCCATGTGTTTCTTAATTAATTCACTACCACCCAGCTACTTATCCAATTATCCACAGGTGGCTCTGGGTTGGCTCGTTCCCCTTAACAGAGCCTGTCACAGTGATGCTGGATGCCTGACCCCTCAGAGGGCTAGCCCCCATGACAATCACCCATCCTTCTTTAATAATAAGGTCAAAGTTTCCAAAGCTACACATAAAAGGGCGCATTGCTGAATGCATACACACCAACTACACCTGCAAAATCCTGACTTTTCATCCCCAGATATACTAATTGCACCTCTAACTTCCACACACAAATGCTAGTTTGTGCATGCAAATGTCCACGTGCCGGGAGCTGTGAGTGCTTCGGCTATGCTTGCATTTTTAACATGTCTCCTACAGTGCCCAAGCTAGTGATGCTCATCTCTGTCAGTGTCTCTGGTGCTATCAGTTTAAAAAACACTTAAATATATAACAGATGAATAAATGTCTCTTGGGGTAAGTAGATTATGAAACAGACTCCTCCCTCATCATCTCAAAATCACATTTCATTCTTCTGTCCCAGAGCAATACCTGTGACAAGCTGGCAATGAGTGAGGTTGTGGTGTAAAAGTTCAAAGTCAGCTATGTAGCTTTGTTCCTTCACATGAGTTTTTAGAGCTTGTAGTTGAATGTTAACATGGCTTCTACTTTCCCTGGCAATTTTATAAAAACTGTGTTCCCCATGGTTGAAAACTACCAGGAGCAATGGTATGTAGGCAAATCCTGCCCTTCCACTGAGTAGACTTGGGAGACCTACAGTATGTTCAGAGGTACTAGGATTGCTTCCAGGAATAATCTTGACATCCCACCTCTGATGTAATTAGCACAATTGCAGATTTTCACAAGGGATTCTCTGCTCTTGTCAAAATCTTTACCATAACAGCCTTTGAATTACAATACAATAGTAAGTGTATCACAATGTTCAGCAGAGGATGAGATGCAGTAAGAACATCTCTAAATGAAATTAATTAGGCTGGTTAATGTTCATGGAGCACTTTGAAGCTGGAAAGCAGTACAGAAGTGCTAAATTATAATTATTAACATGCCAGATCCTGAAGGTCTTATTCAATTTTTGCCCACTTCTTACCCAGGCAAGTCTCCCATTGACTTCAATGGGAGGTTTGGCTGAGTAAGACGTTAATACAGATTTCAGAATAAAATAATAAATACAGATTCAACTAATACCCACCCAGATGGGTGTGTAAAAAAAAATTCACAGTCCTCACTACTCAATTTTCCTGGGAAAATATTAAGCTGAAAAATTGTTTGAATCTTTTTTCAGACATATTAACTGCTTACAAAAGAAACTAGGGTTTTTCTTAAAAGAAAAAATAGCTGTAGTAAATATAGCAGGGATATTCTCTCTAATCCCTTCTCTGCATCCCTGCCCCAACAAAGCTTTAAAAAACAAGTCTTAACAATGAAAAAATAACAACTTCTTGGAGCAAATCACCTCTTGCAGTTAGCTGCAGAATTGTGCAAACCTTCATGGCTTTAGCTTTACAAAGTGAAATTTAGTGAAGGGATGCCAAAAGATGCTTGTGAAAGGATGCCAAAGTGACCTTCCTAGCATTTATCCCTATAGAAGATCCAGTTCTGCCCCCAAACTCCTATGGAGTAGGCATTTGCTCAGCGGGTGTTCCCCCAATTTCGACAGAATATAGAGTTCCTCGGTCTGAGCGAGGGTGGCAGAAAAAGTCCCAGATTAAAAGCATCAATAAAAGGGCTTGCACACTGCCTCTCCAATGTACAGCAACAGAGTTGTGGAGGGGTGGTGTCTAGAAGTGAGAAGTGAATTCAGTCTTTATGCCCAGTGGCTTCTCTACTAGAATGCCAACAATAATACTCCTTCCTGGTACTTATAGTGCAGGTGCTTTAATAAGGACCAAATCCTGCTCACCTTAGTCATGCATGTAATAGCCAAAGAAGTTAGCAATACTTCTCACGTAAGGCAGTCGGGATTTTGATTGAGATCTTGTAATTTCCTTTTTCCCTGGAAAAATAATATAGTTTCTACAGACTTCAAAATCTCTATTGTGATCTTGAGAGCAGTGACCTGCAGGGAAAACACTTCATGTTGTGAGCTACAATAATGTCCAACCTTTCCAGATTTTTTTTGATAGGCTAGCAATTCTTCCGAAACCCCAAGGATTTGTACAGGTGTAAACAGAAGATGCAGCTATTATCCTGAATGCCGTGAGAAGAAAAGCTAAATTTAAAATGAGGTTCTGCTTTTGGTTCTGCTTAGAGCCATGTTAAGATTGAAGATCTGTGTGAAATGGAAATCAGCCAGTGCAAGAGGAAACTGTATGCAGATCTCATACAAAGAATTTAGAATATTTGTTTAGCAATTTTTAGCAGATTTCAGCTGCATTCTAGTCTTCGTATATTATTATGGGGCCCAAATAGAGCAGGGCACCTTAGAGTCAAATGAAAGTTCTGAGCCTTCCTTTGCAAAACTTCCAGTCTGCATTTAGACATAAGACAATGAGTGACAGCAGAGTGGGGTAGAGAGGACAATACACCTCTACCTCGATATAACGCTGTCCTCGGGAGCCAAAAAATCTTACCGTGTTATAGGTGAAACCACGTTATATCGAACTTGCTTTGATCCACCGGAGTGCGCAGCCTCCCCCCTCCCCCCGGAGCGCTGCTTTACCGCGTTATATCCGAATTTGTGTTATATCGGGTCGCGTTATATCGGGGTAGAGGTGTAGTTACAACAATAAGATCACATGGTAACTTGGGTTGATTAGAATTGTATAGCAGCTGACCTTCTAAAGAGTGTGTGGATACCTATGTGAACGCTTTCTTGTATAAGACATTTCCACCCCCAAATTCCAGATTATATATTAAAAATAAATCATCCTGGAAAACAGATACCCCAGCACTCAGCATCATTGTAAGATTTCCCTTTTAGGACTGCTTGTCCTGATAGAGTGGCTATGTAATCAGGTCAGTTCAACCCAAATGTTTTAAAAGGCATTGCTCTTTTCAGCATTACATTGCCTAACTGACTTAGGAGCCTAAATCTATTTTAGAAGTGAAATGGGCACTTAGGAGCTTATGTCTCATTGAAAGTCAAGGGAACTTACGCTCCTAAACTCAAGATTTTTGAAGGTATTTAGGTACCTAACTCCCATTGGTTCCAGTGGGAATTAGGCCCCTAAATACCTTTATATATCTGGATTTAAGTGCTTACATCACTTTTAAAAATGAGATTAGCTTTCTAAATCAGTTAAGCATTGCAGTGCCGAGTGGAGCAATGCCTAAATGCCTTTAAAAATCTGGGCCTTCACTTTTAGCTTCTCCAAACACCTTCCTGAATGGGAATGAGTTAGAGGGGTTTAGTTAATTGAAATCAGGTGTTTGTTTCTTTCCTTCTTGTTTTTAACGGTAAACCTTTTGGGGGAAAGGACCTCAACTGAAATCCTGGCTCCACTGAATTCAAAAGCAAAACTCCCCAGTCTTCAAACTGCGGTATAAAGTTGAGGTATCGGCACTTACTTACCATGGCGCTAGGCACTTCCTAAGAAACCTGAGCAAGATCAAGTGGATAAGTTAGATTGTGAACCATCTGTATTATGCACACCAGTGTTAGTGCTAAACAAATAATAACAAAGAAGCTTCATCTGTTGGGGGGACAGTGGATTGTTAAAGGCTGAGACTAATAAAAATTTCCAGGGGAAAAATGTCTAAAGTTTATAGAACATTTTGAAGACTTTTTGTTGGGAAATGTTTAACTTCTCCGATACAGCTTAATTGGGGGAAAAGCACCAAAAACTATGCACAATGATATCTTTCTATTTAATAATTAACTATAAAAAGAGGATACAATGAAATGAACTGTCAAGTATAAAAATCCTTTTAGTATTTTCTTTTCATGTTCAAAATCTTTGTTGTGTTAGAGCATCCATAATAGCTTTGTGTCAGGTTCTCTGAGACTTTTCCTATAATCTGTCCATAGCAAATCTACAAACACAGAGAACACCTCTGTAGCATAAGCAGTGCTCAATGCTAACCAGACCACCCTTCTAGCGAGTAAGGACACTTTGGGCAATTGTTGATTCTGTGCCTCCCTCAGTTCTGATCATTTGCATCATCTTTTACTACAACCTAGTACTTGCACATTATCATTCACAGCACTGGTCACGTTTGAAAACTTTGGACAGTCCAGGATGGCATTCCACATATTGCTCCTTCTGTTTATCCAACAAAATAACTTGGGCTTGGTCTAAACTATCAACTTATGTCGGTATAACTATGTCACTCGGGGGGGAGGGGTGTAAAATCCACACCCCTGACCGATGTAGCTATACTGACCTAATGCCTGGTGTAGACAGCACTATGTCGACAGGAGGGCTTCTCCTGTTGACATAGCTACCGCCTTTTGGAGAGGAGGAGTACCTACACCAACAGGAGAAGCTCTCCCATTGGCATAGGTAGTGTCTTCACTAAGCACTACAGCAGCACAGCTTCAGTGTTATAAGTGTAGACACTTTGTTCTGAATCAAACAGCTGAACTGCCTTGAATTCAGGCCCATTGTTCCAGTATTCTTTCTAGTTTCTCACAGCTAATTAACACCACAATGGGATAGATCCACCCAAGTCCTTTTTCAACTAACAACTTTTGAACAGCACGGGGTCTGAAGTCCATAGCACCACCAGAAAATAGCAGTCAAAACCAGCTGATGTTGATCCAGTGCCCACTATATATTGAGCCTCTACAGTTTTACATATTGTTTGCAGGTTCTCTATCACTTTTTTTTCAGTTCAATAAAGTATTCGAACAAGTTGTTTTCGCAGCTTGTCTGCATTAGAGAAATTTACACTGGTGTAACTACATCAAGGCTCACTAACTGCAGTATGAACACGGTTGCACCATAGGAAAGTGGGTGCATCAAAGTAATTTACTTGATTAAGTTGTCTTGGTGTAAACCAGGGATCGGCAACCTTTGGCACACAGCTCGGCGGGCCGGGCCGGTTTGTTTACCTGTCGCATTCGCAGGTTCAGCCGATCGTGGCTCCCACTGACCACAGTTCGCCGCTCAAGGCCAATGGGGATGGCAGGAAGTGGCGACCAGCACATCCCTCAGCCCGCGCCGCTTCCCGCAGCCCCCATTGGCCTGGGACGGCAAACCGCGGCCAGTGGGAGCCACGATCGGCCGAACCTGCGGACGCGGCAAGTAAACAAACCGGCCCGGCCCGCCAGGGTGCTTACTCTGGCAAGCCATGTGCCAAAGGTTGCCGATCCCTGGTGTAAACCCAACTTTATGTCAGTGCAGCCCATCCACATCAAGGGTAAGCAGCACAAGTGTTACTGCATTGACATACTTGGATGCAAATTTCTCTAATGTAGACAGGGCCTACATCTGGAATCTTTGGTAGTATTTGCTTTAGTATGGCCGCTCTTGCTACATTAGAGATTATCTAGTCAAAAATCTCAGCAAGGACAGGTTGGTATTAGGCTCCTTGTCACGAGTATTGCAGGAAGGCTTTTGCAAAATGGCTAGTTTTACAGTGTGCTCTGAAAATTGTTAGGTTGGGGTTTTGTCCTTGACCTGGACCTTTAGTTCTGTTTCTTGCAACCTTTGCCCTGGGCATCATCCCAGAGAAGTACTGTTGTCTTGGGTGAATTTGGATCCTAAGACATCAAGACCTTAAAGATGAAGAACACCAGAATCAAACTGGAAGCCAGTGGAGTAAGTAGAGCACTGCCTGCTAAATACTGCAAAGAATATGTTGTCAAATAAATTATTCAACAACAAATTGCAAAATTCCAGGAATAAATTACAATATTTGATAAATAATGTTTGACCAGGCCTAATACAGAGCGCTTGTGCAATGTGATCTTAATATTTTTCTAGATAAAGCGGGTTTTATATTTATAATGTTTTATCCCAACTGAAAACTTTTCTAACTTACACTTAAGGTTGCAAAATTACTTTCCCATCAACACACTCAAAAACCTAGGAAATCCCTATGCAAGGAAATGTTCTCATCCAAAGCATCCACACAGTTCTTGTCATCACAGTTTCACACAACAATATACATCCATGTTCTCATCCTACACCACAATCGTTTTCTTTTCCAATAAAAGTCGACACCTATCCACCATCCACACATCTTGTTACTCCAAAGCACAACCTCAACTCCAACCTTGAAGTAATTTCTGGGAAATATCTCTTTCAAATTACGTATAAGAGATAGGAAGTATTTTGAACAGGCAGCAAATAATGATCTCTGTTTTAATAGAAATTAATAGACTGTTTGTTTATAGCAAATGTGTACAAAGATAAGTGTAAAAACCTAGATGAAACATTGAAGACAACGTGTTTCAGAGATGGAGAGATTTGTATTGGTAGTATCAGTGTTGTAACTTATAAAAGCAAAAACTATATGGTGAGAGTTAAAGTTGTGCATTTGATGTGGGATTGGATGGATGGGAATTTTGTGTATGGCTCTAGCTCTATCTGCATGGAGCAGAGCTAGAATGAGGCTGGGCATCCGGGCATGGAATGAGGCTGGGAGCAAATATTCATGTATTCACCCTTTGCGTTGTAAGCCTGTTGTCTGTTTTTAAGAAGATATTTATCGTTGGTATCCTTTGGTGTCAATAGAGTTAAGCAAAAAAAATGCTCATAATTTCATTACTTTAGTTTTATAAATAAAATGTACATGTGTCTGAGCTTTAATCTGAGCTACATGGGCCTACATTTAGAAATGTTATAAACAAATTGTTTGTTAGCTAGAGGGATCCAATGGAAACATTAGACTATGAGTCTACATTTTTTAAAGAAGTCACTTTTGACTCTTTCGAACTCTTAAAGCACTGAACAGATTTACTTCTACATCTTGAAATGCTGATGCCTTCCTCAGTAGAATGCCTGCTATTTGTTAGGCACGTCACAAAGTCTAGTATAAATTCCTTCCAAGCATCTGACGAGGCGTCACGTTTGTTGCAAGACAGGGTGTCAGTTCCTGCCGCTTTTGAAGGCAGGCTTCTTGTGGAAGAAATATATAAATACGTATTAAGGAAGAATGATTTAACATAACATTTTAGGAATAAATATTCATTTCCAGCTGCAGAGTTATATCTGGAAAAGGTATTGCAATACCTTCTTATTGTTAAATGCTTATTTTTTGAATGATTGCTGCTTTTTACTCTATTGTTCCTCAATCTCATGCATTCCACATAGGGTAGAATTATCCCTTGCACAGTAAATTATGTGGGTTTTGTGCAGGGAAATAAGCAGGAATAAAATTGACTGGAATAGTGACCACAAGTCCCCTAATCCCCCTATATAACTGTTGCAGAGAGTGTGACATTTTAATGCATCCCTCTCTGCCAGTATTAAACCCACAACATGATTAAAACTTTTCTGTACCTCTGCTTTTATAAATGCAAGAAACAGATCAGACAAGGACCAGCTCCTTTGACTGTCTATTTGTGCAGACAAGAAGGGTGGCTTGATAGGAGTCTGCCAAATGTTCCACATGAAGTGTTGCACACAAAGGCCGCAATTCTGGAAATCCATGCACCGTGCGCAGCAGGGGGCAATTAAATTGTCCTCAAGAGCAAGTATGAGCAGAGAACACGCAAGGGCAAAGATAAGGTTAAGTTCTGGGCAGAGTCACCTGTATCAAAATAAGTCTTTCTACTCACTAGTGAGCTCCCTGCTCACTAGAGCTGATCAGATATGTCTTGTGAGAGAATCGTGTGTGTGTTTTATTTATGTAGAATTTTTCCATTATTTTCAATGAAAGAACAGTACCCACGTATTTTTCAGCTTCTGATGTGTGAAATACAAAATACATAAATAGCCCATTTTTAATAGAAAACCTGGGAAATTTGAAAAGAAACACAACAATTAATATAAGAAAAAAACATTTTTTAAAATGCAATTGGTGGGAGGTCAGTGGAGAATGAGCATGTTTTCAAATCATGAGCTGCGGCATGATCCACAGCATGCAAACAAGGCATTCAGTTCTGTATTCCTGCCTTGGTCCTTACTCCTGCTGCTAATCAGGAGAGCCTTGCTGCCTGGCCTCCCTCAGTGAAGGATGAAATCCCCATTTACACCCACTCCGGTTAATCATAGCAGCAGTATGCAGGATTAAACCTAATCTGAATGAAAGCAAGATGGAGACAGCAGAGCAGATAAATATGAGGAAACAAACTCTTCTAACTAAGCTAAAGAAAATTATTTATTTCCCTCCCATGTTTATTTTAAACTGGAAACAGTCAAACATCAATTCACAAACAGATGATGGCCCAGATCCTCAGCAGATGCAAATCAGTATGCGCCACTTACACCAACTGAGATCCTGGCCCATTGCCACATCTGGAGAAGTCTATGTGTCTGATAAATGTCTGTAGCTGCATAATAGGTGCCTGTTCACCTAACACACATAACTAGGGATATAGATACACCGGTGGGGCTCACTAACTCTATTTAGCTTTATTCTAACTTAATTGTATAGAGAACATACGATGGGTTTTGGCAGTGACATTAACTGAACTCTGCTTTGTGCAGTCAGATTTACATCTAACACTTCTGGGTGTTATTGCCAGCTCTGCTCCTTTTGTCCCAAACAGTCTTTTTGTTGGTTTGTTTTTTATTGCAATCACAGCTAAGCCATACAGCACAGTATTTTCTTGACAGAGTACAAAGTATGTGAAAGCAATTGAAGGTCGCATGCATTATAACAAAATAAAAGAATGAAATAGCACATCTATTCTGAAGTTCTCAGATATCCAGCATAGTACAGCCTGGGTGATTTCAGTAAGGATAAGACGAGTTCAAAAGAGAAGGAGGTGTCTTAATCCAGCTGCTCCTTTCAACTAATACAATAACAGGAACGCAGGAGTCCAATTCCCCTTTCTGCCTCAGCCCCCCTATATCACTGCAGCAGCATAAAGAGGTCAGAATTGGCCTCCAGAGAATACTCCCAGCATGAAAGGGTTCCCTGTGTGGCATATATCTACTGCAATAGGCTCTATGCCACACACCATCACAGCATAGAGATATCCTGGCAAGAGGGGGTATGGCTGCAGCATGCTGTGTTCTGGCTATCTGGGTGACTGACAGGCCACAGGAGGCCATTACAGCCAGACAGAGCATAGGGTTCTCTAAAACGCCATGGTTCTGAGCAGACTCCCACATAGCTCAAGTGTATGGGGAGCATTACAATGGCTTAAAGAAGCTGCTGTAGCATAACGCTGCAGTACAAAGCAGGCAGAAAATTGCCCTACATGGACAGCCAAGGATTTGCCCAACAGAGGGGAATCCTTATGGGGTACAGAGCTGGCATAGCTGGCATTTCTTAATAATGTGTGTGTAAATTAACACACCCACCTGTTTCATCCCCCACACATCACTGACTCGTTATCTGGATTCTTGTTCAAATTCACCCTCCTCTTGGGGTCTGCTGCCTGAAAGGCTTAAATTCAGCAACAAAGCCCTGACACAGGACTCCACTTACAAACAGTTCAGCATCAACGTTAGTCCCAGTTTTCTCCAAGGCAAGTTATTCACTTAGGGAGATGGATACTCAAGGCCTGATTCACCACTACTGTGCACCTCATGGAGTCACTCACATTTGCTCAAAGTGAGTGTATAGTGCTGTTAAATCAAACTCATCCAGTCACACTAGTAGTAGCATTTCACACCTTTGAATAAATGTAAAGCAATGGAGAATTGCTGAGAGAGCACTTTTCCCTTTATCTTGCTGAGAGCGCACTTATGAGACCCATCTGGTCTAGTTACCAAGCTGAATCAGCAGAATACCTCTGCTCCCCATCATAGGGTTCTAACCCTGGGCCTAAGCACAGAGACATTTTAAAGAGGCAGTGTCAATATTAATTCCTAGTTTCATTGTTTTTATCAGTGAAAAATTAAGAACCTTGGGAAGAAATTGTGCTCTCTGTTACCCCTGTGCTACACATTGACTCCAGAATGTCCAAATGTAAGCAGAATTTGGCCCATATTGTAATTTTAATAAAAGTTTTCTATAGTATATTTCATAAACGTGTTCTTTTCTAATCAGAATAAAGATTTCTCTACCTATTATTGCTCTACTAGTCATCTGTGCTAGAGATAAAGAAATACCATGTATTAAAAATATAAGTAAAAGCGCAAATTGGAAGTTGCTTTAAGATGAGAGTAGATTCAATATGGTACTTTTGATTAAATATTTTTATTATCTGACCTGGCTTCTCAACTTGGTCTTTGGTCAGAACGATTCTCTCCAAAAGAAGCAAATTCAGCCTTGCTGTAAGCAGCTGGAACCCCATCAACACTTTAAAAATAAATGAATCTCATGCTAAATTCTTCCCTCAGCTACTCCAATGCAGCATTGAAGACAATGGTCTAAATTCAGATATGGAGGAAGCAAGGGTAGCTCTTTTGAAAAACATCTGCTTATACTATTTGGCTGAAAAGATTCAGTTATGTTACCGGAGTTGTATGGAACCAAGGGTATAATTTGGCCTCTAGTGGAATTTGGGGTTCAGAGAGGTTTCTCAGCTCAACATAGTTTGTATTGCACTTATCTGCTTAGCATGTTTTGCCTGTGGATTAAAAAATCAACATTGTCTAAGAGTTGTCATGTTGGAACCTATTGGAGATAATTAAAATTTCCTGAACAGTTTCAGTGAAGCATTTATTGTTTCACTCACAAACCAAAACAGATTTTTAGTTATTTTCAAAATAGACAAAGTTTCTCATCCATATTACAGGCAATTCAAGGCAATTTTGATAATACCCGTGAAGACAAATTATATTTTCTGTCCAGGGAAAAAGGTAACAAAGTTTACTCTAGCAAATGATCACAAATATATCAATTAGAAAAAAATAGAATTTACCCTTGAGGAAGTATGGAATCATACTTTTTTCATCAGAGACGTCTTGGGTGAAAAAAGACAGTTGTAAGGAATGTAGAACTGTGACCTATCTTGGTTAGCTGAGCTGAGTAAGTGTGATATACTGATAGGAAAAAGTACTTGAAGGTATCATCTACCACACACAGAGAGTGGCACCAAATTGTGGAGTGCTGTGAGAGATGATGTTCAAGATACAATATATGGCAAGTCAGAACAGAATGAGGTGACAGCAACTAGACAGCAAACAAAAAGAAAACCTGCAGCATGCTGTCTTTGATCTTGTTTACAGGCAGAAAGCATCCCACAGTAAGGCTTTTGTGATATTACAGAATCTGCAGGGTTTCCATGCAGAGTAGGATAGCTAGTTTTCAAGAGAGGGCTTGAACCTGGAAGAGTTCTGCGTACAGACCTCCTGTTAACTTCAGCTGGAGTTCTGTGTGCAGAGTGCTTGAAAGACTGGGCTTAGGAACAGTAATCATAACCGAGAAAGTAGCATAGTGAAAAACTCAAGTGTATACTGAAAAAAAAATCAGTGAATTGTGAACACTATTTCTATCTTCTATACAAATGTTTTTATGATATGGGTTATAAGCTGTGAAGAACATACACATTTTTAAATGATACCCATTAAATACATAAGTGGCTGTACGAACTTCTGAGAAGAGCCATCTCTGAATTACTAAATCATTTAAAAAGGGTTTTGAGGGCAGATACTGGCCAGGGAAGTCCTGTCAGCACAGCCCTATGAACATCCAGGGAGAGCTTACAGGCACTGGGCTGCCACATGGAAAGCCATATACTTCTAGCAGAACAAATGGGGATGATGCCTGCTCTAAGGGAATAAAAGCAGAATTACCTTTTCAGATTTTTTTTTAAATATCATCTTACAAGTATGTAGTACTTGGGATTCCCAAAGCATTTTACAAATCATAGGCTCAGGTCCATCTTAGGTACCCACGGGAAACTCCCAGTGATCTGAGAGCAGGATAGGCCATGTATCTATAGGAATCATTCCATTCATCTCTCGAATGCAGCTGCCTCTGAATTGGAACACAGCAGCTCTTTAATAGTATACAACAATTTAGGTGGAAAGTGAAAGTATAACATCTAATTAAAACTGAAGGGGGGAGCAGGTTAAATGTACTTATAAAGGAATTTGGTCAGGACATCAAAGTTAGTACCACTACTCCTATGTAAACTGTCAGGCTCTTTCATGATCAGCAGTGGTCAACATCCTGGTATTAGTCTCTAACCCAAAGATGGACGATCCAGTAAAACATTCTCTTTGACATCGTTTTGGATTATTGGTTCTGTTGGGGTACCACTAAAACCAACTAAATATCAAGGCCCTAAAACACAAGCACTTCAGAATTGTAACAGGGATGATTACTAACCAAGTATTCACAAACATAAGTCTTTGAACCTTGAGTGAGAAAAGTCCCCCGAAAAAACCAATGTTTGCAGATGGTAAAGAAATGTTGACATTAAAGGGTCATAATGTGTTCTACAATCCCCTCCCCCCAAATAGAGTAAGGGGTTGTATTATATACTAATTTATCAGATTGAAAGATAACGATGATGACTTGCTGAATGGTAAGACTAACAGTTTTGTTAGTTATAATTTAATAATTTAGAATTATGACTAGTAAATGAGTTTAGATACGGTAACACTTGGCCCACAGCCTTGCTGGCATGAGTGTGGTTTTGCCAATTCTTCTCCTTTCAAATAGGTTTGTTGATTTGCTTAAGATGATGTTATTGCTGACAGGACAAAGTTGCTGGAAGTTTTGTGGTAAACAAATGCACAAACCTGTGACAAGAAGTCCTTTTATACTGGGAAAAGCCAGGAACAGCATGACATGGAACAGAATGACAGAGAAACTGTTTAAACAGCAAAAATTGAATAAATGGAAGCTTGTGCCTATGTATTGTAAGGGTTCCATAAAAAATGCTTACCATGCTTGAAGCAGATTGGAGAAAGGTAAAGAAATGTGTAGTGAGGACCCAAGTTAACAAGTCCCCAAATTAGAGAAACAATGGACCAGAAATTGAAGGAATAGGACTGAAGGACCAGACCAGGGTTCAGAGGCAGGGATGACCATCATTAAGTATAGGAGAATTTCCCAGTGCTCCAGAATGTGGTAATTTGGGCCCCCCTACCAATTCCATCTTATCTGTTTATCGTTTCACATAAATATATGTTCAGACATTGTAAGTGGCAATGATTCTGTCTGAAATTGTATAAATAAAGGCAAAAATTTATTAAGCCTAAATTGGGTGGACTTGTGATTCAGTTTTCCACCTTACATTCTCAACAGTTCACTTCTGATTCATTGGGGAAAGAGCCACCTATTGAATCACAAAACATAGTGGTTCATTCTGGTGTATTAGCTGATTAGCTTTGAAAAACAACCCTTCGGGGGGGGAGGGGGAATAATTGCTTTAAAGCATTTTTGGATGGACTTAGTGTTCCAAATTGTTTGCAGCTTTTCTCTCCATATAATGGTTATAGAGTTAAACATTAGTGAGGTTGAATCAGTGGAGTAATGACAATGAGCAAGGAATGAAAATGTTAAACTGACAAATAAAGAGGTCAATTACTGAAACAGATGAGAAGACAGAGGGCAAATTCTAATAGCAAGATGTAGCTGGTACAATTATTAGAGCAGTGTTCAGAATCAGAATGCTACAGCAACTATAATGAAAAACAGAGGACACAGAAGACAGCAAGAAGACGGAAGGAAAGTACAAAATAACTGGAGGATATAAGGAAAGGAGGAAAAGAATGAGTGAACCAATGCAATGTCTTTGAAAAATGGCTTGTTGTTGGAGACAGAAACATGGAGTATATTGTTTTACTTAAGCAGTGATTAAGTGTTGAAGCGAACAGCTATCCCCATGCAGTCCTACCCACTATATCAGAAATCAGAGTCCCAATCATCCCCCAGACAGGCAGATGTAGTGCCCATTGACTGCAGTCTGATTTGGATGTGTATGTCTGTGGAATGAGGAGCCCTTAAACTCCTTTTAAAATGAATCTCTTCATTAATGTTTATATTAGTGTCAGAGGAAGCATGACTTTCTGACATGTAACCCACATCCTCCATTTACAAAGCTTCCAGAATACTCCCTGCTTTTTACACCCGTGGGACCCACCCCTTCATCCTTGTTCATCACCCCTGGTTGTTTAAGTAAGAGAAGTGAACGGAAAATGAGCAAGGAAAATTAAGATTAAGTACAAGGAAAAGAATTTTACCACCATGGGTAATGTTCTCTCCTATGCAGTTTTTTGCATCTAGGGAAGGAAACCCTATGAGTTTCAGCAGACAGAGTTAGTTCTTCATTACTCCAGTGTTTGCCCCTGCCCTGTCATAATGAAAATGGGCAAGCCCCTTAAACCAGCAGATTGCCCAAGGACATCTGTGCTTCCTTTCCCCCCCATAGCACAGCTCCAGCAGAAATCATACTGCCATTGGCTGACTTCCCCTTACAGCTACAGAGGGTAGTTAAGTGTGTTAATGCTGTTTAAAGCTCCATTAACTCCAGTTCAGATATCCAACTTCAGCGCTGCAGGGTCAGAAGAGGGGCATGCTGCAGGGAGCAAGGCTGAGATCCTTAGAGGTATTTAGGCACCTTATTCCAATTGATTTCATATATCTAAATACCTTTTGAGGATCTGGGTCCAGATGCGTTCCAGCTCCAGCCTCTGCCTCTGTTCCTAATAACCACAGAGGCTTGACCTCACAGACCTCTGCGGAACAAGCAGCACGGGATCCAGGAAGCAGGGGAGCATGCTGCAGAACCCGCCCTATTCCTCTCTGCATTCCCACTTGTGTTCCAACTGTTTGGGCTCCCTTCCACTCATGAAAATGAAGAGGAGAATCTGTCCCAGTAAGAATGGAATCTTCTCCCTAGAGAAGCAGCAATAGCCCCATTGCTTGAGCCATTCAATACTAGGCAGGGAAAAGCACCAAATATACCAAAGAGAGCAATCGTGCATTGGCAGGGGATGGAAATGCTAACCTACTCTCATTTTGATGATCAATCACCTAGCAAACCTACTGTTATATTCCTTTTTTTGCAGATCTGCTAAGTGAAGACTCTAATACTGATATAGGTCTCAGGCAATTTAATTTTCCTCCTAAAAATAATTTAAAAAAAAAGAAAAGAGAAGAAAGAAACTTCAAAAATGCACTGGATATGAGGACCATTTGCCACTTATCCCATCTCTGAACTAAGTGTACTTGTTACTGTACCGGATGCAGGACATGTGTCATGTCAAGCATAAGGACATGAACTGAGTCATCAGGAGGCATCACCCGAAGTCCCATGATTTCATTCAGGTTAGAATAAGGAGGGCAGAGAGCAACTGAAGGGCTAGAGCAGGGGTCAGCAACGTTGGCACGCGGCTCACCAGGATAAGCACCCTGGCGGGCTGGGCCAGTTTTATTTACCTGCTGACGCGGCAGGTTCGGCCGATCGTGGCCCCCACTGGCCGCGGATCGCTATCCCGGGCCAATGGGGGCGACGAGAAGCGGCGCGGGCGAGTGATGTGCTGGCCGCGGCTTCCCGCCACCCCCATTGGCCCGGGACGGCGAACCGCGGCCAGTGGGGGCCGCGATCGGCCGAACCTGCCGCGTCAGCAGGTAAATAAAACTGGCCCGGCCCGCCAGGGTGCTTACCCTGGCGAGCCGCGTGCCAACGTTGCCGACCCTTGGGCTAGAGTATGGAGATAAATCGTGTCCAGTTGTATAATATCAAATGCTCCATAGTTTCAGTGAATACCCCACTGGTTATATAAAATGTAAGCATTAGACATATACTGGCAGTGTACCTGCAACTGACATTTCAGACACATGTGGCGCAACTGCTCTAGAGTCTAGGGCCAGATCCTTAGCAGGTGTAAATTGGCCTACTTCCCTACAAGTTGATAGAATTAGGCCATCTTATACCAGCTGAGGATCTGACTCTTCTGGGACCTGCTAATGAGACAAATCATTCAGATTTGTACATTTTCCTGTACGGATCAACATTTTTTTGCTTTACTTGAGATAGACAGCAAGTGTGTAACAGCAAAAGTTGATGTCTCCTGTACTGATTGCTACTACTTACAATCAGACCAATGGAGATATACCAATCTCATAGAGCTAGAAGGGACCCTGAAAGTTCATGGAGTCCAGCCCCCTGCCTTCACTAGCAGGACCACGTACTGATTTGGCCCCAGATCCCTAAGTGTCCCCCTCAAGATTTGAACTCACAACCCTGGGTTTAGCAGGCCAATATTCAAACCACTGAGCTAGCCCTCCTCCCCTTGGTTTTTAGCAAAGTGTGGCAGATTCTTCTAACAGAAAATGTGCTAATCTGAAACATTGGGAAATTAACCACTATCCTAATCTAGTCTCCTTTGGAAAAACTCCAGTTTATTCCCAGTTGGATTGGGCCTGTACTGATTATATTGTTGAATCAGATCCTGCAACATACTAAACAACACTTGTGGGGCACTGAGCACTTTAAATTCTCATTGAGGTCAATGGGAACCATCAGGATCAACACCTGATAGGACTGGGCAAAAACATGCACTAGTTTTTTAACAAAGTAACAGCAATCATTGGAAATGTCACAATAAATATAATTTAACAATAGCAAAAATCTAATTGACAACTTCATTTCAACAAGAATATTGTCCTGGTGTAAGTCCACAAAGGAGTGGTGAAAGCTAGGGAAAAAGAGGAAAGACCATTTTCTAATAGCCTAATAAAAGTGAAAAATATTAATATATTGTTAAAGTCAAACTTCCTTCCCCAGTTATGGCTCAGATCCAGCTCCCATCAAATGCAGCTGGTGTAAATCAGCATAGCTCATTGTCTTTAATGGTGCAAGTCCTGTTTACACATGTAAAGGGTCTGGCCCATTAGCTACACAGGAAAGGCTCATTAAAATCAGTGTATATTAGCTAGAAATGAGTCTCTGAAAGTTCCTATGACTAAAGACATCAAAGCATATGTCATATCACAAACCTATTAATGCAGCCATGTGACACCCAACTAAGAGGTCAATTGTGACTTTGCCATAAGCCTGGTGTATGGGACAGTGCATTGTTGCACTGCCCCAGGACAGGAAGCAGTATTGAACTCAGTCAAAAATCTACCTCTCAGTTTCCACCTGCTCTGGGAGGGACATATTCTGCATCATCCCTTTACCTGGGGCAGCATAAACCCCTGGCATACTGGAGCAGCTATAGCAGCCAGTGCATTGTGAAGGAAGAGTCAAGACTCCTTCCCTTCCCACCCACATACATGGCAGGTGGAAACAAAAAACCCACACGTGCTGCTTTCTCCTCCATGCTGCTATTTATGGGTAGATGACACAGGGGAGTAAGGAGGCCTTGTCCCCCCTTATTCTCTGGCATGGTCTACAGCAGGGGTAGGCAACCTATGGCACACGTGCCGAAGGCGGCACGCAAGCTGATTTTCAGTGGCACTCACACTGCCCGGGTCCTGGCCACCAGTCCAGGGGGCTCTGCATTTTAATTTAATTTTAAATGAAGCTTCTTAAACATTTTAAAAACCTTATTTACTTTACATACAATAGTTTAGTTATATATTATAGACTTATAGAAAGAGACCTTCTAAAAACGTTAAAATGTATTACTGGCACGCGAAACCTTAAATTAGAGTGAATAAATGAAGACTCGGCACACCACTTCTGAAAGGTTGCTGACCCCTGGTCTACAGGATGGGCTGCAGTCTGGCCCTGAGAGTATTTTCCCCATTTTATTGCCAATATAAAATTATTTTCTCTGTCCAAGCTTTGTTTGAGAAGCCTTTCATCCACTCTAGATGTACTCAAGGTGGGGAGACTTCCATTTTCAAAGTGTTGGACTTTTCCCTAACAACCCAGACATCAATATCCATTTCTCAGTGTTTGCTGACCGATTTAATTCATCTATCAATTCCAATATTGAACATTTTTGAGAAATCTTTGTATTCAGAACTGTTGAAAGATCTTTCCATGTATTTATTGCTCTATTACTTTTGTAATTTGTGGCAAGGAAAGATTAAAGAGGGACAGATTAGGTTTTAGTTGGCAGCCTCTCCAGCATTTATACAGTTAACTAAACCAGTTTTACCTAAATACCCTGGTGTTCAATCAAACTGGTTTAAGATTTTGTTCAATAAAAAATTGTAAATTTAATGAGTTGGATGTATTCTTGGTGTTCTGCCATATTACTTCAATTTACTGCTTTAATTTAAAAAAAGAGAATACTCCAAACACTTCTATACTTTATACAACAACTTTTTAAAGCCTGGGATATGCCAACATCTAAGTCTTAGAAAAAAGCTTCCAGAAGGGAACATTTAAACAGAATGACTAAAAGAGAAGGAAGAGGGAGCAGGGCAGATTGGAAAAAAGAACGTGGTTAGATGGTGTAAATAGAGCTGGTTGGGAATTTTTTGATCAAAAATGCCTATTCATTGAAACCAACACAATACGCAACTGTATCTTTTAAAAACAATTTCAAAAAAGGCTTCAAAGTGTCTCAATGTCCTGCTTCAGCATTTTTTACAATGAACCATTCTCATTTTCAGACTGAGACAACTTTTCATTTTGAAATTTAAGTTAATTTCTAGAAAAAATATTAAAAAATTGTAAATGGTCAAAATCAAAGGCAGCATTTCAAAATTATCGAAACAAAATGTTTTGATAGACCTGATTTGAACCTTTTTTTTTTTCTCAGATTTGCAGTTTGCAAAAAGGTTCAAGGTTCTAACCTTTCATCCTGATACAGGGTGAGAAAACATTTCAGAATTGCAAATTCTTGCAGGATGGGGGAACTGTTTCCTGCTGTCTGCATAAGGGAGGGCAAAGCAGCATGGTTTAGTGGATCAAATGCTGGGTTACCTAGTAGGGGCTCCTAAATTCTACTCTCATCTTTGATATGTGCTTTGTTATGGTCTTTTAACTGCTCTGTGTTCCCCTTTTCCCCATCTGTAAATGTGGCTAATAATATCTACCTATTCTTGTTATAAGTTGTTATTTGTAGAAAGAACATAAAAACAGCCATACTGGGTCAGACCATCTAGCCCAGTATCCTGTCTTCCAACAGTGGCCAATGCCAGGTGCCCCAGAGGGAATGAACAGAACAGGTAATCATCAAGTGATCCATCCCATCGCCCATTCCCAGCTTCTGGTAAACAGAGGCTAGGGACAACATCCCTGTCCATCCTGGCTAATAGCCATTGATGGACCTATCCCCCATGAACTTATCTAGTTCTTTTTTGAACCCTGTTATAGGCCTTGTCTACACTGGCAAATTTCTGCGCAGTAAAGCAGCTTTCTGCAGTGTAACTCCCGAGGTGTACACACTGCCAAGCCACTTAGTGCACAGAAACTGCTCAGTTGCAGTGCTGTAAGAAAACCACCCCGACGAGAGGCATATGGCTTTATGCACCGGGGCTACAGCACTGCGGTGCCAGTGTAGACACCCTAGTCAATTACAGCATTGCGATTGGCCTCCGGGAGGTGTACCACAATCCCTGTTCTCGCCTCTCTGGTCATCGGTTTGAACTGTACTGCCCTGCCCTCGGGTGACCAGCCATCATCCCCACCCCGTAAATTCCTTTGGAATTTTGAAAGTCCCCTTCCTGTTTGCTCCATGATGCGTGCAGTGGTCTCAACGCATCTTTCCAGATGACCATGCCTGCTCCACGTACCAGGTGATCCCCCGCTTGTAGCAATGCCGAGCTGCTGGACCTCATCAGCATTTGGGGAGAGGAGGCTGTGCAGTCCCAGCTGCGCTCCAGCCGTAGGAATTATGATACCAACGGACAGATTTCACAATGCATGATAGAAAGGGGCCATGACCGGGACACACTGCAGTGCAGAGTCAAAGCGAAGGAGCTGCGGAACGCCTACCACAAGGCGCAGGAGGCAAACCGCCGCTCCGAGCTGCCGGTTCTACAAAGAGCTGGACGTGATACTCGGTGGCGACCATACCTCCACTGCAAAGGCCACTGTGGATACTTCGGTGGCTCGCGTGCCAATCGAGAGTGGACTGAGCCAGGAGAAGGAAATCTTGGACGAGGATATGGAGGGGGAAGGGGACCCAGAGGCAGAGGACAACTCGGAGGTGAGAGATGCATGCAGCCAGAAGCTCTTCTCTACCCTGGAGGGGGCTAGCCAGTCTCAGCAGTCGGAGCTTGTTGAAGCACAAACAGGAGAGGAGGTCCCTGGTAAGTGGCTTTGATTTTGGGAACCACTTAAGTGAGTTGTTGGGGGCAGGAGGGTTGCAGAAAGCAGGCTTGTGTCTGTATGATGCGCGTACCACCACATGCCTAGTCTGAGCAGCGGAACAGGGTGTTGATTGACTCCCTCACTTCACGGGAATCTGCCTCAGAGATCTCCACGAAAATCACATGGAGACACTGGGCAATCCACTGTCACAGGTTCTTTGGCAGAGCTGCTTTGTTTCTTGCCCCATTAAGGGTAACTTTCCTGCAACACTCTTCCATTGCTGTACACAGGTGAGCCGCGTAAGGGCCAGGGCGGAAGCCGCAGTCTTGGAGAAGACCCTCCCTTGATCCCCTGCTCACCATCAGCAGAGAGATAGCTTCCATAATGATTAACAGGCCCCCCCTACAATGCTGGTTCTCCCCAAGATACTCAGTGTACAGTATGATCCTGGAACACCGATTTCCCCTGCCCCTGCAGTTACTCACCATTTTGGGGGTCTTGTGGCTCATGTGTGCTTGCCTGGGGTCAGCCGGTTGCTGATACGTATGTGAATAGTGGCTGTGTTTTAAATCACTGAATCAGTGGTCTGTGTGTTGCAAACAATACTGCTTCTGTAAAATGTTTCATTTTGGCTTCACAGATATGACCTTGGGAACCCAGCCTCCCTCTTTGTTATCGCCGGCTGAACGGCTGTGCAGAATTAGAAAGCAGCCATGAAAAACTAAAGAGGACTTTCTGCATGATGTCATGATGCACTCTGCGGCCAAAAAACAAGAATTGAAGGAGTGGTGGGACAGTGAGAAGAGGGACCAAAAGGAGAACACGGCACACCAGAATGAAGCCATGGAGCGGCTCTTAAACATTATGGAGCACCAAGCGGACATGCTCCAGGCACTACTAGCACTGCAAACAGAGCAGCTCCACGCCCGTCCTCCCCTGCAGCCGCTGTTGCAAAACTCTTTCCCACACGCCCCCCAGACACCGCCAACACACTCTTATCAACCTCCTCGCTCCAGTCTGTACCCGATGCATTCCACTCCTGCCCCATCACAGTCCAACCCTGTAGACTCCCAGGACCCCTCCCTCTGCAGTTTAGCTCTGCTGAAGAACAGTACCCACTGCACTGTACTCCAAAGGACAAGGTTGCATATGATACCTGGACATACACAAATCTTTAACCGTCCAGGGACCCCACCTCCTCCTGGGACCCTCCCTCCCTCCACCCCCTATAGTGCTGATGTGGTTTTTTGTATGTCTCTCTCCTCTGGTTGTTGTTTTGGTTTGAAATCAATCTTTATTCCATTAATTGAAAGCAAACAGAGCCCTGCAAAGCAACAGTCAATTTTCTTAAACCGTCACAGTGCATCATCTGCACCAATCACAATCACCTCCTAGCATTACAAGCATTGCACTCCTGAGCATAGCAACAAATATTAGTGTCTTTCAGCTTCAAATTGCTGCCTCAAGGCATCCCTGATCCTTATGGCCCCGCGCTGTACCCCTCTAATAGCCCTGGTCTCTGGCTGTTCAAAATCAGCCTCCAGGCACTGAGCCTTAGCGGTCCAGCTCTGAGTGAAGCTTTCACCCTTCCCTTCACAAATATTATGGAGTGTACAGCACGCAGCTATAAGCATAGGAATATTGTCATCAGCCAGGTCCAGCCTCCCACATAGGCAGCACCAGCAGGCCTTTAAACAGCCAAAAGCACACTCAACAGTCATTCTGCACTTGCTCAGCATGTTGTTGAACCGCTCCTTGCTGCTGTCAAGGTTCCCCAGGTATAGCTTCATAAGCCAGAGCATTAAGGGATAGGCAGGGTCTCCCAGGATCACAATGGGCATTTTGACTTCCCCTACGGTGATCTTCTGGTCCAGGAAGAAAGTCCCTGCTTGCAGCTTCCTGAACAGGCCAGTGTTCCAAAAGATGCGTGTGTCATGCACTTTTCCGGACCAGCCTGCGTTAATGTCCGTGAAATGCCCATGGTGATCCACAAGCGCCTGGAGAACCAAAGAGAAATACCACTTCTGATTAATGTACTCATGGCTAGGTGGTTTGGTGCCAGAATCGGAATATGTGTGCCATCTATCACCCCTCCACAGTTAGGGAAGCCCATTTGTGCAAAGCCATCCACAATGTCATGCACGTTGCCCAGAGTCATGGTCTTTCGGAGCAGGATGCAATTAATGGCCCTGCACACTTCTGTAAACACAAGTCCGAAGGTTGACTTTCCCACTCCGAACTGGTTAGCGACCGATCGGTAGCAGTCTGGAGTAGCTAGCTTCCACAGTGCAATCGCCACACTCTTCTCCAACGGCAGGGCAGCTGTCATTCTCCTGTCCTTGCTATGCAAGGCTAAGGTGAGCTCATCACACAGTCCCATGAATGTGGCTTTCCTCGTCCGAAAGTTCTGCAGCCACTGCTCGTCATCCCAGACGTGCATGACGATGTGATCCCACCACTCAGTGCTTGTTTCCTGAGCCCAAAAGCGGCATTCCACTGTGGTCAGCACCTCCATGAATGTCACAAGCAATCTCGTGTCGTAGCTACTACATGTGGCAAGATCAATGTCAAACTCCTCTTGCCTTTGTAGTTTAAGGAATAACTCCACTGCCACTCATGATGTGTTAGTGAGAGCGAGCAGCATATTGGTCAACAGTGCATGATCCATTCCTGCAGACCGAAGAGGCCAGGGGCCCAGTACACATACTATTGAAAGATGGCACCAAATGCAGACGGAAGCACAGGGATTGCTGCGATGCGAAGCAATGCATCATGGGGCATTGGGACAGGATCTAGGATGTCCCGCGACCCCCTCCACTTTCCCACAAGTCTTAGCGGCAGAAGAGAAAGAGGTGCTCTGGGGGATAGCTGCCCAGAGTGCACTGCTCTGAATACCAATGCAAGTGCCGCAAGTGTGAACATTCTATTGCGCAGGGAGCTGACAGTGTGAACACACAACAGCGGTTTCCCTTCAGTGCTCTCTGAGTGGCAATGTAACTGCCGGCAATGTAACTCTGCCAGTGTAGACATATCCATAGTCTTGGCCTTCACAACATCCTCTGGCAAGGAGTTCCACAGATTAACTAAGTGTTGTGTGAAAAAATACTTCCTTTTGTTTATTTTAAATCTGCTGCCTATTAATTTCATTTGGTGACTCCTAGTTTGTATGTTATGAGAAGGAGTAAATAACACTTCCTTATTTACTTTCTCGACACCAGTCATGATTTTACAAACCTCTATCATATCCCTCCTTACTCATCTCTTTTCCAAGCTGAAAAGTCCCAGTATTATTAATCTCTCCTCATTTCGCAGCTGTTCCACACCCCTAATCATTTTTGTTGCCCTTTTCTAAACCTTTTCCAATTCCAATATATCTTTTTTGAGATGGGGTGACCACATCTGCACTCAGTATTCAAGATGTGGGCGTACCATGGATTTATATAGAGGCAATATGATATTTTCTGTCTTATCTATCCCTTTCTTAATGTAACCCTTCTGCCACGTGGAGCCAGCAGCAACCAGGACCGGGTTCAATATCCAGGGGTTCCTTTCCATTGATAGAACACAGAACCGGCTTGAGCCCTACCTAGTAACCTGGGTAATTTACACACCACCCTTTGGCACCTCTGAGAGGCAATAATCCCCACTCGCAAGCACAGAGTCTCAGTGTAGAAAATAAACTTTTAATTAAAGGAGGGAAGTAACTCAGCATTAATTTGGGAAAACACCGCAAACAGGCTTCATAAACTTAAACCATGAGCAAAAGACCCACCCCCAAGTAGGTTGGGCAGTGCCCTTTTCCCCTCAGGTTCCTAAATCCAGCAACCCAAGAGTTCCTTTCATGTGTCCAACCCTTTTATGTACCCCTCACAGTTGCTGTCCTTGGTCAGTGCAGACCCAGAGTTCAGAGGTGCTTCTGCAGAGTTCACCTCTCCCCCCCCCCCCCCCCCGGTGGGGTAAAGAGGCACCTTATTCACTCCACTGTTCAGGCACTTGCTCGCCGCCCCTCTCTGCCAGCCACCCTGCTCGCCGTTCACACTGGCCGCCTGCTCACTGCGCCTCTCCACCAGCCACCCTGCTGGCCACTCATCACGCCTCTCCCCCGCACCAGCCACTCATTCACCAGCTGACTATCAGTTGCCTTTTGCTGCCACCTGCCTCTCTGCTGTCACCGCTGCACATCAGTCTCTTAGTAATTTTCAGCTCTTTGCAGGCTGGGCAGAAACACTGCCCCATCTCAAGTGATTTCAACTCTCAGTGATTTTTAGCTCTTAGCCGGCAGGGCAGAAACACAGTCCTACCACAACTTGTCCTGCTTTCCTGTATTCCTACAATTATTACAACATTGGTAACTATATTTCACTACCCCTGCATTCAGTACTTAGGTGATTTGTACCCAACACCAGCCAAAGTTCATCACTTTTTGCTGAATATGTAAGCAGAGCAGGAGCAAACTGTATATACATAAACACACCCAAGTCTCTACCCCTCCCAGCTAGCTGTCAGCAGGGCCGGCGCTTCCATTTAGGCGACCGGCACCAGGATTTGGGGGGCGGCTCTGCGGCAGGTCCTTCACTCGCTCCGGGACCCGCCACCTAAGTGCCCCGACGACCGGGAGCACGGAAGGACCCCCGCCTAGGGCGCCAAAAACCCTGGCGCCGCTCCTGGCTGTCAGGGAAGCATTCATTCAGACCCTGCTTACATCAATGATTCACAACATTCTGTTCACTTTTTTCACTGCCACTGCACATTGAGTGGATGTTTTCAGAACTATCCACAATGACTCCAAGATCTATTTCTTGAGTGGTAACAGCTAATTTAGACCCCATGGTTTCATATGTATAGTTGGGATTATGTTTCCCAATGTGCATTACTTTGCATTTATCAACATTGAATTTCATCTGCCATTTTGTTGCCCAGTCACCAGGTTTTGAGATATCTTTTTGTAGCTCTTTGCAGTCTGCCTGGGACTTAACTATCTTGAGTAGTTTTGTATCATCTGCAAATTTTGCCACCTCACTGTTTACCCCTTTTTCCAGATCATTTATGAATATGTTGAATAGGACTGGGCCCAGTACAGACCCTTGGGGGACACCATTATTTACCTCTCTCCATTCTGAAAACTAACTGACTATTTTTTCCTATCCTTTGTTTCTTATCTTTTAACTAGTTACCAGTCCATGAGAGGACCTTCCCTCTTATCTCATGACAGTTTACTTTGCTTAAGAGCCTTTGGTGAGGGACCTTGTCAAAGGCTTTCTGAAAATCTAAGTACACTATATCCACTGGATCCCCCTTGTCCCACATGCTTGTTGACCCCCTCAAAGAATTCCAGTAGATTGGCGAGGCATGATTTCCCTTTACAAAAACCATGTTGACTTTTCCCCACAAATTATGTTCATCTATATGTCTGACAATTTTGTTCTTTATTATAGTTTCAACCAGTTTGCCCAGACTGAAGTGAGGCTTACTGGCCTGTAATTGCCGGGATCACCTCTGGAGCCCTTTTCAAAAATTGGTGTCACATTAGCTATCCTCCAGTCATTTGGTATAGAAACTGATTTAAATGATAGGCTACAAACTAGAATTAGTAGTTCTGCAATTTCACATTTGAGTTCCTTCAGAACTCTTGGGTAATACCATCTGGTCCTGGTGACTTATTGCTGTTTCGTTTACCAATTTGTTCCAAAACTTCCTCTAATGACACCTCAATCTGGGACAGTTCCTCAGATTTGTCACCTAAAAAAATGGCTCAGGTTTGGGAATCTCCCTCACATCTTCAGCTGTGAAGACTGATGCAAAGAATTTCTCCACAATGGCCTTATCATCCTTGAGTGCTCCTTTAGCATCTTGACCATCCAGCGGCCCCACTGGTTGTTTAGAAGGCTTCCTGCTTCTGATGTACTTAAAAAAAATTGCTATTACTTTTTGAGTCTTTGGCTAGCTGTTCTTCAAATTCTTTTTTTGATCTTCCTAATTATATTTTTATACTTCATTTGCCAGAGTTTATGCTCCTTTCTGTTTTCCTTACTAGAATTTAACTTCCACTTGTTAAAGGATGCCTTTTTCCTTTCACTGCTTCTTTTACTTTGATGTTTAGCCACACTGGCACTTTTTTGGTTCTCTATGTTTTTTAATTTGGGGTATACATTTAAGTTGAGCCTCTATTGTGGTGTCTTTAAAAAGTTTCCATGCAGCTTGAAGGGATTTCACTTTTTGCACTGCACTTTTTAATTTCTGTTTAACTAACCTCCTCATTTTTGTGTAGTCCCCCTTTCTGAAATTAAATACTACATTGTTGGGCTGCTGTGGTATTTTCCATGCCACGGGGATGTTAAATTTAATTATATTATGGTCACTATTACCAAGCGGTCCAACTATATGCACCTCTTGGACCAGATCCTGTGCTCCACTTAGGACTAAATCAAGAATTGCCTGTCCTCTTGTGGGTTCCAGGACTAGCTGCTCCAAGAAGCATCCCGTCCTGCATCTCTGCATCCCGTCCTGAGGTGACATGTACCCAATCAATATGGGGATAGTTGAAATCCCCCATTATTATTGAGTTTTTTATTTCAATAGCCTCTCTAATCTCCCTGAGCATTTCACAGTCACTATCACCATCCAGGTCAGGTGGTCGGTAATATATCCCTACTGCCATATTCTTATTATTAGAGCATGGAATTACTATCCAGCATGGAATTACTATCCAAGGCCAATAGCATGTTAGGCTCTTACCTACTACCTAACAGGGGAATTAATTAATGTTTGTGAAGCATTTTGAAAAAATACCACAAAAATACTTAGTGCTACTATTTTTTTACCTGTGAATTATGAAACATCCCATCAGTCCAGAAATCCTCACGACAGCTTTAGTTGCTAACCAGCTTGAAATTCTTAACACATGCACTTTGCGTGGATTGTTTTATTGACACTGAATCGTCATTTCACCACTCATAATCACATTTTCACGGCTCATGTCATTCACACCTGTGGCTTCTTTGTAATTCACTCTATCACAAGGTGTAACAGACTACTACATTCCTATCAAACTTAGCATGTTGGGTTTCCTCGTGGGAACTATTTCATTTCCCATGGCCTTTATGCAGCTGCTGCATGTCCTTCTGATTATTTCCCCTAGCTAGTGACTGGTCAAAGTGTTTGGGCCAAATATTGAGACCTGGGGTAAGCAGGTGGAACTTTGCTGGCTGATGTTGCCCTTGCTTAATTTGGCCCAATATTCTAAATTATATGACACCTGGGATTATTAACAGTAAGGCAGTAGGTGAGCTGATCAAACCATAGAAGCAATTAAATGTTTTGTGCCAGAAGGGAATTAGAATGTGCTGGGCAACCCAAGCAGCCTATTGCAGTGTGAGCAGTCGATAGGACAGAAACAGCCCTATGGCACTTGAAACACAGAGCCTAAATTTATAAATGCAACCCTCATGTTAAAAAAAACAGACTACCCTATTATATATACTTTGCTACATAGCACCTCCCACACCTCCTATGCTCATGAAGAAACTAGTTGGGAGTGAGGTGCAGGCATCCAAGTGACAATTTACTCATGATTATGCAAATTAAACTTATTTCAAAAAAAGACACTTACTTTTGATACACAGTAGCTGTTGATTATTTTAAATGTCAGTATGGCTGCAAGAGGACATAAGGATGGCCTCATAGTGGAAGCACAGGCCGAAGAGTGAGGAGATCTGGGTTGCATTTCCAGAGCTGACAGGGCCTTCCTGTGTGACTTGGCTCAAGTCACAGGAATCTTTCTGTGGCTCAGTTTCCTCTCCTGTAAAATAGGGTTAATGACATTTATCCACCTGGCTGGGGTGCTCTGAGACTTTGTTCTTTAATGTTGGTACAGTGCTTTGAGAGCCTCTGTGGGAAGGCACTGCAGACGTGCAAAAATGTTGCTTTTTTATTTTACATGTATCTATTTGTATATTTCATAAAGATCCAAAGGCTTATCTCCATTATAGATTAATGGACTGCCGCATGTTTTGCTTGCAACTTGAAGCAGTATTTGAATTAGGATGGAAACACTGAGAACACACAAAATCTTCCTTCGGCCCTCCTGGCATTTACAATGTCCATATTGACTCTATTTTAAACTGCTCTGTTTAGTTTATCTCGTTGGCTAAAACCATGTGAAATTTCAGCTCGGGGAACAGAGTTTATAATAACAGAGCTCTTGCAAACACTGAACTAAAGTGCATCTCCCATCCTCTCCCGGCCGCTTTGAGGTGTTTTGCACCCCAGGAAGCTCTAGGGGGATCTAGCCCTGCACTCAGGATCCTACAGGCACTACAGTTATGACTGGGTGCTGTGAATGATCTAGTCCATATGGCCTTCATTTAGAACATAAATGAATATCCTGATATTTGAGTTGTATGGAGCTTGATGCTGCAGCCCTTTCTCACATGAGGAGTTCCACTTCAGGTGAACTGCCTGTTTGAGTAAAGGGCTGCAGAATTGGCACCTAGACCAGTTTTAACTAACACATGTCCATTGGACCATGTCATTTCACTGTGTCCACTCTTGGACACTGAGTGCTGCAGCTCCCTAATACTCTGTTTGTAAGTGCTGCTCCCTCACACCCCGCATCACATCTCTACGGGAGCTCTGGGTACTCAGAAGGCCCTTCCCATCATGGAAATGAAGGCTCAGAGATTTAGACTCACTAAATCGTGGCAGGGTTATAAGTGGACCATCTCAATTCAGGATGGCTAGGGTAGGAGACTTCTGACTGGTGATGCTGGACAGGGGAATCTCCCATCCATACCAATCATGTGTAACAATTAGGGCCAAATTAGAAGGTGGGTGGGCACATACAGGGTCAGAATTTGGTCCTTGGAGCATAAATTTGCAGTTTACTAAACCAGGGGGCCGCACATTTTGTTGCTTCTGTCGGCTGAGTGCATCCCTCCATTCCCTCCCCACAAACTCCCTGGGTGCTGCCCTCCCATTCCCTGCAACTATCCCCTACCCCTTCCTTCATGCCAGGCACTCTGTATGTCCCCCACTCCCCCTGCTGCCCTGCCAGGTCCCCCATTCTGTCGTCCTCCCTTCATCAATAGGTTCTGCCCATTCATGCCTAGAACACGCCCTGAAATTTTGGAATTGATCAGAGACAGCATTCCAAAGTTATTGTGTTACTTCCAAACAGACAAACGCCACCAAGCTGAGCATACGCTAAGCCAGCTATCCCAGTTTTATCAGCCAAAAGTCTAAACACGCTACTCTATATGCAGACAATGACTCTGAGTATCATGCAGTTTGATAACTTGAACACGAAGAAAACTGTGTGGAGTCAAGCTTTCTGTAGCAATATTAATGAACAATGACCTTGCTCTGAAAATATACTGTGTGCCTCTCTTTGTTGCTTCTTTATTATCTTTGCTGCTTTGCATACTGGCTTCAGCAGCCTTTGGAAACTTCTCTGTTCTGCCAGTACAGCTGGTGGGCCAGATATAAAAAGAAAAAGAAAAACGAAAAAAGCTAGAGCTGCACTTAGAATAAATCCCATCATTTCTCTCTCACACACACAAACACACCCATAACAAACTTTGGAACTGTTCTCTAATAGCCTTTCCTAGCCATAGATGATTACCCATGCTTATAAGCACTGCTTACTTTATATACCTAGAAAAACTTTTTGAGGCACAGTTAAGCATGTAAATACCATGCACTATTCAAATACTATGCACTAGTCAAATGCATAGCTATTTTAATTGAAAGTGACCGTAGTCATTTAACTTCTGTACGTTGGTTTCCCCAAAGGTAAAATGGGGGTAGTAATACTTCCCTATCTCACTGAGGTTTTGTGAGGACAATTCATGACACTTTGTGACACGCTCAGCTACTACAGAGATGACAACCATAGAAAAGTCTATAAATAAGTATTTAGGTACATGCTTATCTTTGTGCACAGTAAAGTTATCCATGTAAGTGCTTACAGATCTAGGTCAAGAAATAGAAAGTTCAGGTTAAAAACAAATAGTTGAAATTCCTAAAATTAGGGTGTTTTAGTTCAAAACACGTACAGGTCAGACGCTCAAAAAGCATGCAGTTAAACATTGGGCTATATTTTCAGAGCACCTGCTGCACTTTCAAAATCTCAGATCTCTGTGCACTACAACAGCATTATCTTACACAAAGGTATTTAGTCACGGGTATTTTTAGTAAAAGTCATGGGCAGTAAACAAAAATTCACGGCCCGTGACCTGTCCATAATTTTTACTATATACGCCTGACTAAAACTTGGGGGGAGCTTTCTAGGGGTGCCGCGGGTGCTAGAGGAGGGCAGCCCAGGTTCTGGGAAGGGGGGGTCGGGCAGCAGCGCATGGCTGAGGACCCCCATTGGTGCAGGGGGGGGGGAAAGGGGGGAGAGGGTTGGGGCACAGGACTGGGTGAGGTGGCTCCCTAGAAGCGGCGACATCCCCCTCACTCAGTTTCTAGGCAGAGGCATGGCCAGGCAGCTCTGTGTGCTGCCTGCACCCAGAGTGCTGGCTTCACAGCTCCCATTGGCTGGGAACTGCAGCCAATGGGAACTGCAGCCAATGGGAGCTGCGGGGGCAGTGCCTGCATATGGAGGCAGTGCGTAAAGCTGCTGGCCATGCCTCTGCCTAGGAGCTGAGCAAGGGGGATGTCTTCGCTTCTGGGGAGTCCCCCAGATAAGCGTCGCCCAGAGCCCACCTCACCCTGTCCCGTGCCCCAACCCCCTGCCCCCTCTCACACCCAAACTCTGCTGGGGGAGGGGGCGCAGTGGCCCGAGACTGCCCCAGCAGCAGCTGGTGCTACTGGCACAGGGGCTGCCTGAGCTGCCCCTGAGCCAGGCGCACCAGCTGCTGCAAAAGTCATGGAGGTCACGGAAAGTCATGGCATCTATGACTTCCGTGACCTCCGTGACAAACTCGCAGCCTTATTTATAAGTGATAGCAAACAGAGCAAAGCAGATTACCTAGCAAATAAACAAAAAATTCAAACTGTGCTTAATATACTAAATAGATTGGATATGAATAGCAAATTCTCGCCCTAAGAGATGATACAAGCAGGCTGCAGATTCTTAAGGGGCAAACTGCACTTGCTTTACAGCTTGGAATCCCCAGGTGTTTCATTCACAGGCTAGAAATCCATTTAACTGGGTCCAGCACATCCCCCAGTTCAGTCTTTGTTCCTCAGGTGTTTTCAGGAGTCTTCTTGTGTGGGGAGTGAAGAACACTAGATGATGTCACTGCCTTCCTTATATAGCTTTTGCATATGACAGGAACCCTTTGTTCCCAAAGCTTGATTCCCAGACCAGTCTGTGGAAAAATACTGACATCCCAAGGTGGAGTCCAGAGACATCTGGTCTCACCACATGTCCTTGTAGAGTCATAGCAGCCATTACTTGTAGGCTGTCTGTAGCGTTTTCAGGAAGGTTCGCCAGGTCGGAGATATACGTTTCCTAAGGCCTATTTTTTTTTCCTAATGGCCCATTGCCCTGAATAGGCCATTCCCCACCCACTATCTAGACTGAAAGCATCTTGTCTAGTGGGCATTACCCAGGTGTAACTACATTTGAAATACAGATACATAGTCAATATTCATAACCTCATATACAAAATGATACTTGCATACAAATAGAATAATCATAATCATAACTTTTCCAATGACATCTCACATGACTTATTTTACATAAAATACATCATAATTATGTCATAATCATATCATAATAATATCACTGTGACGAATATGGGGTGCAATGTCACAATTGTGTTATAGAAAGAGATTTCAAGTATGCTCCCTCCTCTTTGGAGCCCTCTTTGTCTGTCTCTTATTGTCTATCTAGGTACATCTACACTGCAGCTGGGAGCATGCTTCCCAGCTTGAGTAGAGAGACTAACTCGAGTAATAGCAGCATAGCCGGGGGTAGCACAGGCAACAGCTCAGGCTCCTGAGTACAAACCCTCCCAGACCCCCTTGGTACATATTCAGATGGCTAGACCAAGCTGCTGCCAGTGCAGCCCCAGCTACACTGCTATTTTTAGCACATTCGCTCGAGCAGAGCTAGCCTGTGTCTGTCTATCCAAGCTGGGAAGCACGTTCCCTGCCACAGTGCAGACATGCCCTCTGTGCAGGGCACTTATTGGAGAAGCTGGAGAGCCAGGTCTTGGTGCCTAGGTGTGACCCATCCCAATAAATTACTTTAATCGTTGTTCGGCTTTCCTACTTGGGGGCTAGGGTGCTTTGTTGTCTTACTCAGTGATTCACCCCCTGATTGAGCCACCTGGGGTTTTGGGGTTGGCTCTGCAGCAGAGCATAGGGCCTACGCTTCAGTGAGCGGAGAAGGACAGGCAGTGGGAAGACAGTTGGTTGCACCCCGGCCTATACTCACTGGCTGGATACAAGGTGGGAAATAAGCTGCACCCTTTCAAAGACTTCATTAACTCTTTGCCTGCCCTGAAGCAAGAGAGAAGCCATGAAAGAACGGTGACCGACCATCACAATTCCTTCTCCAGACTACTCCAGGAACATAGCCCCTTACTAGGCCAGAGTCTAAAGGTTCCCGCTACCTCATTAGGAGGTGTATAGTATGTAGTTCATATTTATGTAAGGAATGTGCTCCAGCAATCTTTGCCACGTGGCTTTTCAGAGAGAGAAGAACAAAAGGAAGAACAAAAAGCACGCGTTGTCAGAGATGCTGTCATTCGGAACATATTTCTCTTATGCTGTCTCTGAAAGGGGAGATAAAACAAAAGATGGTAAAATATTTTGTGTGTGTTTGAATTGAGCTGAACTTGAATTCTGTTGTTTCTCAGCTAAAACACATCATTGACTAATGCAACATAAAGCTCAAAATGCCATCTTTGAAAATAGTTATATAAACACCAGTGAAGTTAACTTTGTAGTAACTTGTCAGACTCAGAAAGTCTCTCCCTCTCTCTTTGCCATTTGTAGAATCTCACTCTGCACTCTTGGCACTTACACGGGTTTATACAATTATTGTATGTGCTTTTTGTCTTTTGTGCTTCAACTCTAAATAGGGAAGTGCACATCAGTGAATGTCCAAAAATGCTACTGGAATAGTAGCACTTGCATAGAGACTGGATGACTCACGCTATACAGAGCCTGCCATCGAATAAGCCTATACTTGTCGTATGTAAGTGCCTCTTAGTCATCCGTTCAAATTCAATACAACACTATAGTGAGGAGAAAGTGGATGTCATTAATAGGACTGGTCAAAAAACCCCAAAATTGTCAATGAAATCAAATTTTTAATAAAAAGTTGTGTTGAAAACTCTGAAAGTCCGAAAATTCCAACAATCAAAAAACCCAAATGTTTTGAATGAAATATTTTCATTAAAAAAAATCAATTTTTGTATATATATAGAAATCAAATTTTCAATTTAAAGTGTCAAAAAGTCCAAATGTGGAAAGTGTCTACCAGCACTAATCCTTGCTGTCTGATGGCTGCTTGGTAACCTATGTGCAATGTGTTTGTGGTTTCGATCCGTCGTGTCTCTGTTTCAGATTGTGAATCCTTTGGAAAAGGAACTATCTTTGATTTGGCTCTTATTCAGCATCAAGCATGATGTCAGTGCTTATACAAATAATAATAATGACTGTGATCTGTTACTGGCCTGGAGAAAATTCAGTTCCACAGCTTTGATTCCCATTTGGGTGGCAAAAAGCAAGTCAGCTAGGATTTGCAATGGGTTTGTGTGCACACTCTGAGTACATGTGAAGGGCCAGATTACAATTTTTAAAATAAAGCATGTCTGAATTCTTCTGTCTGTGCTTATAATGCTTTTGGTGTCTACAAACTCAAGGTCAAATCCCGGCCTCATTGACATCAATGACAAAACTCCAACTGACTTCAGTAGGGCCCATGTTTCCCCTGGTATCTGCTTTTTTACCCCAGCCATGACATTGGCACACATTATATCTCTGTTAAACAACCAACTTCTATGTCTGAAAAAATCTTGCTGCAATATCTCTTCTCCCCTGCCCCCCACATACATCAAAGTATTTCACAATATTGAATGAAAATTCATGAATTCTGGAGCAGTGCAAAATGTGTGTTACTTTCTAATGTGCCTAGGAAACTTGCATTTGTATTGTAAAATATTCCAATATTTTTGCCTAATTTATGAAAGATAGTCTAACAGTGACACTAGCTGTGTTCATGCACCATACCATGGAAAATGGAACAGATATTTGTTAAGATAAACATCATATTTTTAATGCTAAAACAAACTGGGGGGAAGTGGGTCTGCTCTGTAATAATTTATGAATAGTGCATTGTGACCCAGTTAGCGGGATATTTATTGTATAGCTATATTGATAATATCAACAGAGCAGTTAGGAAACAAACAGGAAGGCAGAGGAACGACTCGAGGTCGGACACTCCCTCAGCAAACACTTGAGGGTTGTTACAAGACAATGGGAGAGCAATTGACCCCGAGGCTCAAGCTCCCACAGAACTTGACAAACTGGTTTGAGGCAGTTGAGCCAGAAGCCCAGAAAACTCAGAAGACAAAGAGCCAGCCCCAAACAGTCAAAGATCAGGAGTTAGTCCCCAGTAAATTAATGAAGTTGGCTTAAAAATCATGAGACATTTAAAAACCTCATAAATGTTGTGGTTTTGTTTGCCTTCTGATTTACCTTTAGGCTGCACTCAGGTCATATTTGAAAGCATTTCTCCATAACTATGTGGACAGGAAACATATTCCTTTTACTGAATGAAATCTGAGATTCTCACCTGACCATATGCCTCCAGAACTGGGACTGTAAGAAAAACACCAAATATCATAAGACTCCCAATAAAAATCACAAGGGTTAGCAGCACTGCCCTGCAGTGACATAGAAGAGTCAGCACTATATCCAGGGGCAGTGAGACTACATCATTAACTGTTGAAATGCCTTGCAGAAGAATTGGGAGACAAATGAATTGGAGGCAGAACCAACAAAATCACAGGAGTTACAGCTAATTCCAGCATTAAATTTGGTCCTTCGCACTTTCTCTCTGTCCATTTGAGTAGAGCACATGCAATTTCCATATCAGCAGGGCATCTTTTCTCAAAAAGAGTATCAGACAGCTTTTGGAAACAAAATTATTGCTTGTGACTGTGACAGATACCATGGTGCTGCTTACAAGGATTTTTCCTATTAAGTTTTAATAAGTGCAAGTGCCACTGTAAATAACTTTTCATATGTGGAGGCTTTGCAAAGAGCAAATAAGGAATAATGCGAGCAATTCTGGAAGAAGTTTAAAGACAGATTAAATCACATCAAACTTAAACTAATAGAATGGAAAAAAGGTAGCTGAACTATACAGAATAACTTGCTAGTATATCCTCATCCCTAATCTATAATTTATATGCACATTTATGTTATATTTTTGTAGAAATAATTAGGTGCACTCAGATACAAAATGAAAAATACAAGATTATATCTAAAGCAGCAGAGAAGCATCTGAGGTTAACAATCTCAGTGAGACTCCTATGACGTTCTCGGTATCCAACAGTCAATAGGGGATTTTCCTTTCAATTTCCTATTTTTGTGAGTCTTTTTCCTCCAGAGAGAGTTAACTTTTCATGGACCCGAGCAGAGAATTTGGAATTTTTTTAAGTTGCCCTACATGTTCTCTGTATAAGATGAAATGTGCACGCGCCCAAATTTATGGAAGGATTTTATAATATTGGCTCACAGAGGGATCAAAAATACTAATAAAGAGGCTCATGGCGTTTGTGGTGGTATGAGGGGAATCATGCAATCTGAAGAAGCCTAACAATCTGTTTGTTTACATATTGTGAAATGAACAATACCAGAGGAATAGGAATCAATGCAGTAGTGCTGCTGCAGTATTTGAGTCCATTATTAGTATATTGTCCGGTATATTTTATAAGGATAAAGAAAAAAAGAATGAAAAATATTTAACTAGTAAGCTCTGCTGGCCTGAAGCCATTTCTTACTATATGTGTATGTATAGTTCCTAGCACAAGGGGGAACTGATCTCAATTGGGGCTTCTAGGCATTACTGTAATACTAATAACTGTTATAATAAATACATGAAATTATACTCATTAAGAGCTAGTAGGCACTTAGTGGGATGATTACTGTAAATAGAATATCACTGTAGAAGGATGCAACCTATGTTAGGGTTCTTCATAGCACCATCACCAGAGTATCTAAGCACTAGGGGAGATAGGAAGGGAAGACGAGGGAAAGGGGTGTATGTCAAAACACTTTACTATCTCAACAAGCTGTGATTGAGCAGTGAAGATTGTGGTAGTGAAAAACTTAGTTAGGGATACAAAGGATGAAAGAGAGAGGAGAAATGACTATGGACATCTGTTCCAGACCACCAAGACTGAGGAAGAGAACGAATGAAATATATCTGGACCAGCATTCAGAGGATACTAAATAGGATACAGTAACTGTATAATCAGAACAAATAGAGCCAAACATACATAACCAGGGATTACTAAATTACCTTGAGACAACGTTAAGATCTAGCAGGTGGATACCAGTGGCAGAGGACAAGCTATTCTGAATCAATGATACTGCTTACTGACAGGAAGAAACTGAGAAGCTGGCAATCAGTGACTACGGGATACTTGAATTTGACAGAGTAAAGAATGAATTCCTGGAATACAGCAGCGCAAAGCTTTTCAATTTCAGAAAAGTACATTTTGGAGAATTCAAACCAAGAGCTCAAGCCTGTGAGTAGAACTTCTAAGGAAGCTAAGGGAGCCTTCCCTGCAGAAGGATTGCAGGATCAGGTTGCTACAGGAATAAGTGCAACAGGAAAAGGTATTAAAATCTATCAGTATCACCATAGTAAAGGCTAGGAATCCCAAATTCAATATAATTAAGGCCCAGTAGACTTACAATGAAAAAAGATGAATGCAAGGAACAAGCAAAAAAGGGACCAATCAATGATCTAAGGTTTAAAAATATAGTATACTAGAGATGGAAAAGCACAAACATGGATACACACAGTCAGTAAGTCCGATAATTAGGTGGGGCAGGGAGGTAAGAGCAACAAAAAAAGCAGGAGCAAATGCTAACCAAGGAGTTAAAGGGAATAAGAAGGGCTTTTACAAATATATTCAGGGGGAAAGATGTATTATGGAGAAAGGAGGTCCATTAATAAATAAGGAAGGCTAGGTAATAAAATGATGGCTCAAAAACAGCCAAGATACCAAACTCCTTTTATACATTTCTTAAGAAGAAAGAAAGAAAGAAAGAAAGAAAGAAAGAAAGAAAGAAAGAAAGAAAGAAAGAACAATTAGAGCTGGGGCAAAGCTCTCTGCACCAAAACTCAGGCAACGCTGCAGACTATTTGAGGAGGCCATGAGTGCAAAAGCTGTACAAGAATGTCACAAAGAAGGATCTATGCTGGTTCCAAACAGGCCAGTATGGGAAGGGGGTGGGATTTTTCTTGTCAGGAACACAACGTCATGATGAACACGTGGAATACAAAACTCTATACTGGCTGCCTGCTCCGTTCTTATAGATCAGCTCCATTGAAGTCAGTGGAGCTGAGGATCTGTGTCTATATACTTGTATGCTCAAAAGGTCCTCTTCTGTTAAAGAAAAGCATGTCTGTTCTTAATATTACATTGAAGAAATATTTCCACAATATTTCATCCTTCTAAATAGTGATTCCTGGATAAGGGAGATTAGTCAAAATTGAAGAAAATATATTCTATTTATTGCTTATGAATGGGCATAACTTGGTAGTATGTATAGATTCATTTGCCTTTTCCTCTTTTTTATACCTTTTTGGGTGCATACCATATCCAGGGCTCATGGTCAATTGCACCTGGAAAGAACTGGTATAGTCTATTGAATAGTCATTTGATGGAAGATGCACATTAGGGAGCCCTACTAGGCCAATTACATAAAAAGCCTCCTGTAAATGTGGCATAAGGTTTCTATGAAAATCATTCACTACGCAAGAGTATTCCAAAATCGAATCTAATAAAGTTGGATAGAAAAATCTATTATACCAGTCTGGAATTCAAAGTATCATAAACTGGGGAAATGTGCAAGCAACATTAAACAAGACAAGCAAAATGTAATCCAGAGCACTTATAACCAAAACAGAGAATAAGGAATGGAAGAATAAAAGTGGGAAAGCAGTCAAATGCTTCCACAATTAATAGATCTACTTTAAAAAAATCAATTCCATTCAAAGTTAGAAAGATGTCAGAAAGGAGCAATTATTCATGGCTAATTACTTTTTAGAGGATGATGACAACGGTTTAGTTTTCTCTGGTATTGATGAAGAAAACCTCTAGGGAAATCATTTGCAAAGGTTACCAAGGATATGAATTATTCTCTCGTATGTATGAAGTACAAGAATACGAAAGAATGAGTAAAATACTGGTATAGTGAAGGTCATCAAGACAACTCAGCTAATAGCATAAATTACCGTTTTTAGAAATTCCAACATGCCATCACTATGTCTAACAATGAATTGTCTCCTGGAATTGTCAATTTGTTATGAACTGTTCAGAGTCTCAGCAGAAGGATGACTTAAAATAATTTGCTTCAAGAGAATAGTGAAAGGAGAAATTACAGAAATCAGCTGTAGTTACCCCTATGTGTGAATTAGGAAAAAATCCCTATAGATAGTCCTGTAGTGGGGTCAGTTCTTTTCATAACTTGTGGGGAATTACGTGTGTAATCCCACGTGACTCTTTTTCCTCTTCAGCATGTGTCCCATAGCTTTAGCCAGTCTAGCCTCTCTATTGGCCAGACCTGTGGCTTCATCACTGGAAGCTCCCCCTTCCAGTATTTTATTCCTGATCTTACCTACACCCACCTTTTGTTGTCTTACACACAAATTAAACTGCCTCACTGCTTAGGAAATTAGTCTATCTCATAGCTCTTTCAAGCACCTTTATCCCAAGAGACTCTCTGCCCTAATTTGCTCTCAATTCCTTATTAGTTGATCATTCCTCTAAGCTCCCTCATGTCCTATCTACAATACATTATAACGCTTGAAAATCTGATCAGATATTAAACAGGGATGCCTATATTGCCGACCCTGTTTGTTGTTTCTCCTCCTACGTCTCTTATGCCTGTAAATCTACTCATTCCCACCTGTGCAACATTGCTTATCTATTCTTCTGCTTTGTCTCCATCTCGGCTGAAAACTCCTTTCACATTCCCATCTCATTCCATCTTAGTTTCATCAAGTTACATGTCAATATCTATATCTATCTATGACATTTACTTACAACTTGAATAGGTAGTTAAGGAGGTTCGATATCAACTATCAACTCCTTTATAGCTCCTGGATTTATTAAGAAGTTAAGTGTCAATTCCTGTATTGTCTATCTAATGAATTTATTTGCACTCTGAATCAATTAATGGAGATGTTACCAGATTGCCCACTATTTTATTATAAAGAAGAGATAACTTTTTATTTAATATGAGAATGGATTTAAAGAAATAGCACCAAGCTTATTATCAGCTGCTCAGATGTCTGATAGAAGTGAGACAGTAGGTAAAAATACCTTGATTAGACATTTGAGCAAAGCATGTGATACTGTTCCAAATGAAGGAATTAATATTCAAATTATAAGGTACTAAAATAAACAAAAGGCCCAGCCTGCCATCTTCTTGGTACATTTTGATGTTCAGTGCTATTTATCTTACAATAAGCAATTCATCTATGGACATGACTTGAATATGCCGTCTATTCTTTTCTGCGCTGCTTTGCTACCGGGGGAGTCTCATCTGCTGTGCCAAAGGGAACGAAAAGGAGAAGAAGCCAGAGGAGGAGGCAGGATGGGAGAAAAGTCAGGTCCAAGGGCCTGATGCAAAGCGCAGCTCCTTCTAAGAGTATGTCTATACTGCAATCGAAGGATATGATTGCAGCTCAAGCCGACATACCCAAGCCATCTTGAATCTAGCTAGCTTAGATCCCGGAGCAGTGCAGCTGAAGCAGCGCATGCTTCAGCATGGGTTGTACAAACCCACCTGGAACTGCTTGTGGGGCTGGCCAATGCTGAAGCTCACGATGCCACAACTTCACTGTTCCCGTACCCGAGCTTGCTAAATTAAAACTAGATCAGGTATGCTGGCTTGAGCTGCAATCACACCCTGTGACTGTGGTCTAGACGTAGTCTAAGTCTCTCACTAAAGGAGGGTCTGAGGCCAAGAGAATGTTGATTGGCTGTCAGGCAGTGTAAGAAGAGGAGAGTGTCCCATTAATCGCCCTGCCGACCCTGGCAGCCAATAAAATCAACAGAAATCAGTAGGGTTAAATCAACAATAAGCTGGTATAAAAGAAGAGAGAATCAGACTCTTTGTATTAGAAATAACACTGCTTATTTGACTGAAGCTTATACATTTCCTGTGTTTGAGATATATTTATGGCCTCCCCGATCTTAAACCTGGTGCAAAGAGCAGTGAAAATTTAACTTAAATGTTTTCTATATAAACTATCAGAGTCCAATTCTGTAGGTGAAAAGGCTGATATCCAGGTATATCCCCAAAGGGTAAAGGTATAACCTGCCTTTCTGGTAATGGAGACTGAGTCCCTTGCACCCCATGTGGTCATTTACATCCGTACAATGTGAATGTAAAATACTACCAAATGAAAATAGTGCAAGGCAGTGAAGAATCAGGCCCCTGGACTGGCAGTCTGCCACTCCCGAAGATTGCTAGGATATAAGTAGTAGGGAACCAAACATTACAAAATACTAGTACAAAGATCAATAATAATGTGAAGCAGAAAGCACAGTAGCCATCAGTTTTTAAGCAGTTACACAATTAAAACAATCACATTTGTATCAATTCTTCTTTCAGTTCCTCTTGTTCTTCCTGACAGCCATTGTTCTTTTGGGATATCATATGGTTTCAAATGATTGATATGTAGCCCTTTAAATGATTCATTTGCAAAGTGTGTGTGTGTGTGTGTGTGTGTGTGTGTGTGTGTGTGTGTGTGTGTGTGTGTGTGTGTGTGTGTGTGTGTGTGTGTGGACATTTAAGTTTCATTTGGTAAGCCAGAGGTGAAAGTGAAAAGATGCTCATGAAAAGCAGAAAAAAAGATTGTAACATATCTAGACCATCTGTTAAAATGGTATCAAAAGTTATAAATTCCTAAGCATAGTGTTTGACAGTAAACAGTCATGGAAGCAATAGATTCATTATAAAAATGCTAGAAGTGCATACATCTCATTGACTGTTTATCATTAACTGCATGGGATGTTGATAGGAAATGTCTGGCTATAATTTATATTTCTGATGGCTCTCAAATCTATTACTCACCTTTCTCTAGTTTTATAGCTCCTCTGGACAGAATGGAAATTGAACAGCCAGAGTAGCTTCTGGAGGGGATTTTTTTTCTCTATTATCTCATCCTTCCAGACTGAGCTGGACCTTACCTGTAATCAGACCTTTGCTGCCAAAGTGTTTCTCAGAAAGTGAAGTTTAAATTAAAAAAAACCAAAGTGATATTGCATTAAGTCAAAATTAAACCTTAAAGTAATTTTAATCCAATATTTAAACAACAACTGTGGATCAACTTCCAAAGTCCTTGGTTCAGTTGTTACTCAGGAGAAATTCTCATGGAAGTCATTGGGAGTTCTGAAAGAGTAAGGACTTGAAAATTAAGCCCCTGGAAAATAATGGGAAAATATATTCCAAAGTGCTGAAGAAATGAAGGGAATACTGAGAGTTTCAAGAATGCATACAATAAAAAGGAAGAGATAAGAAAATGGTTAGGGCAAGAAACAATGCTGTTTCAGAAGATTCAAGAAAAATGACAGCGATGGTTTGGACACTCTGTGAAGAGTGGCCCAAAAGGGTACCATACAAGGCAAGATATACCAGACTGAAAGGAACTAGAAAAAGAGGAAGACAAAAACTGGATGAAGAATTGGAAAGAAAGAGTGAAGAATACATAGAACAAAAAGATTTAAAGATGAATGAAGCCGTGACGCTTATACATGATCAATAGTGGTGGACAGACTTCACTAAACCCCACTGTTGCTGTTGAGATGATGGGCAGGAATCAAAGAAGATATTCAAAATATTAAGTAAACCAAAGAGTTTTAGGACTTAGTTCTGCCATTAAGTCACAGCTTCAAGTAATTTGTTCCTGGAATCAGCTCCATGTAACCAAACCCCTGTGCCCACAAAGAGTTGATTCCAAGATCAGGGTTCAAGTTTGCATACAGATCTGGTGAACAGAATAAAAATCTATACCTTGAAATTCATTTAATTCAAAACAGAATACAAACTATTTGTTACCAACATCTGTGGCAGATATTGTGCCAGTTTAATCTACACAGAGAGAAAGAGAGGGAAAGAGACAGAGAGAGAGTCACCAAGGAGCCCAAATAAGAGAAAATCTTGGAGAAATTTCAGTAGTAGGACTTTATCTCCATTTCTTGATGCCAGGAGTAGGAGGACATGAAAGGAGTTCTACACCTAACCTTTCCCTGTTCATGAAGCTAACTTTCCAAACAGGTGTATGGCAGAAGATGATATCTACTGTGACTTGCCTCCTTACTTTACATCAGCTGCTTTGTGCATAGGGGCTGTGCCTGGGTGCAAAGGTCTATCCATAGTGTTCTAGTTGCAGGATCAGGTCTCAAATCTTAAAATAATTTGTTTAAAAATATATAAATTAGAAAAAGATGACTTTGATGGGCCTGAACTGGAACATGACATTGAACTTTGGAGAAGCTCCAGTCCATCCAGAATTGAATTTTCTGTCTGCAGACCCATCTCTAGGCCAAAAAATATGAGGAGAAGGTTAATTTTTTCCACTGTGGATATTTGATGTAATCAAAGCTACAAAAAGATCTGATATCATTGTAGAACTTTTTGTTATCGAGTCTCTAAGGTCAGGCATCTTCTTTGTGCAAATCCATTACTATCATAAAAATAGATTTTCTGTAGGAGACAGCATGTTATCTTGGAAAATCTTGTATCTTTCTCTAACTCAAATACTAAGAGAGACTGTCATTTGTATTGATAGCTTTCCTGTGATTTGGGGTGGAGGTGGGGAAGTGAATAAAGTGACAAGGTACATTATACAGCTGAAAGTCCCTAAGTAATGAAGAACCAAATGTTAAATTACAGTATAACTATCTAAATCAAAGTTATTTTCTTTACAATACAAGAAAGGTTTAAGTGAATGGCAGATGTGATAATTACTAGGCAGGAAATTATTATTCAAAAATTGTGTTATGGTGAATTAAACCACACACTATAGCTAAGTCATCCATAATAGGCTGTGTCTAGGGTGCTGCCATTAAAATGAGAGATCTTGAAGCTACATTATATCTGGAGGTGAGCAATCCAGAGCTGTCACAAGTATTTTGTTATCTTCAATAACTTGCGGGCACTTGAAAAATAATCCTTTTATTTGCATTTCCAACAAGCTCAATTATAGCATTGTTGTTGTTGTCTATGCAATGTCCTACTGACAGGTGCGCCATAAGCTTATGGTCTAAACGCGATGGTCAAAGAGAGTTTTTCCGTTTACTCTAAGAGGCTTTGGATTCGATCCAAATGGTGCATGAAATATGAAACATACAGAGCCCTCAGAGGGCATGGCAAAAGAGACTAGTTTCAAGGAGAGATTTGTAGGAGGAGTCTGACCACACGGGAAAAGAGAGATCACTTTAGTCTAGAGAATTGTAGGAGAAAAAGCATGGAGTCAAGAGAGAAGATGAGGAGAAGCTTGAATCTGATACCGAAAAAGAAAGGCAGTCTGTGGAAAGATTAAGGGGAGCAATACGGTTGTAGTGGTGAGATAGGAAAATTATTTAATTGTGGCATTTGGGATAGATTGAAATAAATGTAGGTGAAAGGCTGGGAAGACACTGGTTAAAATTTTGCACTATTGAAGGTGAGAGCTAACTCAGGGATGTACCAGGGTTTAACAATTGTGCTTGAGGGGAAGGGACAAATTTTAGAGCCATAGAAGTGACAGGAATTGGCAAAGGCCTTAACATGGGGATGACTGGCAGAGAAACTCAAAAATGACACACAAGCTGTGAGTAGAACCATTCAGGAGTTTTTCAACCCACAAAAAATATTTTTGTTGGAAAATTCCAGTTAACCAAAACTATTTCAGATCCAGGATGGAATTTCTGAGAGAAAAGGTGATCCAGAATAGCAAATAGCCTGTTCGTTAGGGCACTAGGTTGGGATGTGAAAGACCCCAGTTCACATGTCTGCACTGAACCAGGCAAGTTAGAGAGTCTGTCTCTCTCTCTCTGGTCAAAGGAGTATTTAATTATATATACAAAATGGAACAGTCCAGCTGGGAAGATTGAGAGAAAGATTGCCCAGTGATTCAAAGCAAGGACTTGAAATGGGAACTCCCCATCCCAGCTGAGTGCCCTAACTATTAGGCTATTGGCTATTTTTGTGCAAAAACTATCAAAGGGTCTTGTTTTATTCTGATGCAGAACTAAAATGATTTTCATGACCTCTACATTTGTTGTGAATTGGAATCCATGTTTTTCAGCCGGCCTTAGTTGTGCGCCTAGATATTGGAGAGAATTGTGTTGTTATCAATGGCAGTGATGTGGGGAGAAAGGTAAGAGGGCTTGGGAAACAAGGCAGATTTGGTTCTCATTTCTGGGGGCCTTAGTGGAGTTTGCTTTTGGTTAAAAAGGAACTTTCTGAGGACTTGGAGGCATTTTTAATAAAGCATATCATACCACATGATAGTTAGAAATGATCACTTGGGTCAATCAGTCTAATCCGGTATATTTTGCAGGGCTAATCACTACATCATTCCTACATCCTATACCTTATCTAATATGTTTCCAAATATCTGTCATATAACTTAATGAAGTGCCATTGTGCATTCAGCTTCTCCACAAACTGCAGCTTTCCTGTCTAACCTACAGGGAAACAGCAGACTGGCCAGACAATCAAAATACAGGTTTTTGAAAAGGTCAAAGGATTCCAGCAAAATACTATATTTCATGTAGTGTATAAAGCATGAAAATGTTGATATTTCATTGGCGGGGGGAATTGTAACAGAAACAGAATCTGACATAACATTTTTTTTATACTTGTGACAACATAGGCTGATTATTGCTTTTGCTTTTTAATCTTTTGTCTTCTTTGGAAGCCTTTAGCCATTCTGAATCTTTAGTTAACTGACATGTTATCTTGTCTATCCCAAAGCAGGGCTATCATTTGCAAGGAATGTGAAGAACAAATGCCACTTGCCTGTGTAGGTCCCATTCAAACTCAAACGAATAAAGCTACTCAGCTTGTTTATTTCCAAACACTTTTTTGCCATAGCAGCGATGCACCACAGAAGGCTTTGAACCTGTTAATCAGAGCAGCTCTTGGAGCCTTCTTGGTTCTAACAGTTCCATTGCAGGCAAATAGGCAGCAGAAATTAAATAAGTGCAGGAGCTGAAGGAACACAAGTAGCAGATCTGGATTCAGAGAAAACTAGATACACAATTGTGTTTTGAGGAAGAGATGGCCTTATCTCTCAAGGGATGTGAGGGGTCATTTCTCAGGCCTCACAATATACTAGAGGAGTTTATTAATTAGGGGTGTACCAAATATCAAATATCATTTGACGGTATTCAGACAAATACCTTCTAATGATATCTGGCTAAAGCCAAAAGAGTAGACAGCAATAAATAATAGTCATATGTACTATATTTGATTGCTCATTTAATCAGATTGTTAGTCATAATAAAAACCAAGAGCAACAATTAATGAACCTCATTACCTCGCAAAAGAGAACACATTATTTAGATATTCCTATTCCCATTACCAACACACATTATGAAATTAACACTGAAGATCTGCTTTGGATTAAACACGAGTACCAAAATTTCAGTCTACCCCTAATCACACCTAAAGATTTTTATTCCCATATTTCAGTGTTTCCCAAACTTGGGATGCCGCTTGTGCAGGGAAAGCCCCTGGCGGGCTGGGCCAGTTTGTTTACCTGCCGTGTCTGCAGGTCCGGCTGATCGCGGCTCCCACTGGCCACGGTTCGCTGCTCCAGGCCAATGGGGGCTGCAGGAAGCGGCGGCCAGTACGTCCCTCGGCCCGCGCCGCTTCCTGCAGCCCCCATTGGGCTGGAGCAGCGAACCGTGGCCAGTGGGAGCCGTGATCAGCCGGACCTGCGGACGTGGCAGGTAAACAAACTGGCCCGCCATGGGGCTTTCCCTACACAAGTGGTATCCCAAGTTTGGGAAACACTGCCATATTTTACAAAGATAGTTTGACAATTAAATCTATTTTGAAAAGAAATACCTTGTCTGTTATAAAATAACTTGCTGCTGTTTCTAAACCAAGCTGCAAGGCCTCCCAGGAGAGGCAGAGGTAGGCCTTACTGAAGAGCTTACTGGGGTTGTATGGAGTTTGGTGTGGGATCATTGTGTGTGCACAGCAAAGAACAGATTGCATGTTTCTGGTGGGGTGATTCTCACCAGTGGCTTGGATGGACTTCAAATAATCATCTGAGCTTGCACATTCATATCAGTATGGAACCCAAACTCTGACTCATTTGAGGTTCATCCATCCCTTTTGCACATGCTTTGAAAATGTCTTACTTCTACTCCGTACACAGTAGGCGGCATGTGAATTTGCATGTACAATTCTCATTTTACAATGTATGCAAATGGAATTTAACTTTTTTTTTAAGTCTAGCCCATAGGTCAGTAGGGTTTCAGATTCATTTGTACATTTTTCAGGCTGTTTTTTTTAATTGTATAATTGTTAGTATGTGTGGCAACTGACATTCCAGGCACTGTTATTCTATTCTAGTCTATTCCACCGTTACAACCAATGTCAGAGAGGGTTCATATGTGCCTCTCACTGCATTAGTTATCAAATGAATATGAAATCAAAATGTTGATACACAGAATATGTTAAACACTACAATATGATGTGCCATCTTCACCTCTTCAATATTCTGCAATAGGCCAAAGTCCAGTTTCCTACTGGTTTCACAATATTAGTTAGTTTTTCCTTGCTCTAGTCTTTTCCCCTTTTTATCTTTCTTATCTTTTTCCTAATTAGTATTATTTTCTTGCTGTGTTCAGCCAAGAACAACTATTCACATAATTCTCTGTCACGTATTTTATTTTATAAAATGTCAATTGTATGCAGAAGGTTTCAATATTTAGGCCCTTGCTCCCCAAAAAGCTAGCAGCAGGTTGAATCTACAATTTATTTCTAACCCTCTCTGAATACTACCTTTTTAATGAAGCCGTTGCTCTAACTTCCCTATATTTATCTACCTCTTTTCTGACATCTGGCATCTACTAGTGGCATGAATTCACATTTGGGTTACCTCTCTGAGCAGGTTATCACCAATTACTTGGCAGATGGCCCTTAGATATCAAGGTTACAGAAACTGAAGTAATATCTAAAATAGACAGATTACATTTCTACCGTACTGTCCACACACCAAGACTGGGCTTTTCAGAGCAGCCTGAGGGAGTTAGCCTTTCAGTGGTATTGGGAAGCCTGACTCCTTTGAAAACCCCAACCTAAATCATTTAGCAGGGAGATCACTAAGCTGGATTCCTCAGTCATCCTTGTTCAGTTGTTCTTACTTGTCTGATCTCATTCACTTCACACCTCTCTATATAATATGCTGATTCTCCACTCACTCACACCAGGTTTAGTCCATTTAAATCAATGGATTAACATTTCATTTCCAGCAAAGTAAATGGGAGGTGAACCCTCTATTTATAGACTTTTCTATGCCACAGGCCTTTTTCCTCTCTGTCCCCAGTAGCATTTCTCATCACACTAATCAATATTAAATCACCATGCTCAATTTCCAAGCCTCTGTACAGTTTCTTACCTCCTAAATGGTGCTGCCTACTGCTTCCTGGAGCTAGACTTTCCCTGCTTATTATGTGGCCTTTCCTTGTTTCACTGCCGCTAAGCTTCTTCTTGCACTGTGTTGTCATGGAGAACTGTACCCCTTCTTGGCTTGACCTCACCAGAATGCTGACAGGTCTAATATTATGCCATATTATATTAGTGCTCAGACACAGATTTATTACTGCTGATTATTTTCCTTCTGCTAGGCAAGCCCATCCTTCTCTGTATTCTAGCTGCTACAGGCCTCACATAAGTAAGATTCATTTCCATTGTTGTCAATAAGAGTTTTGCCTGTGAGATCCAGTGGTACATGTTGTTTAAAAGTGTTAACACCACAAAAAGCCACTGGCATGCAGGAATACACCAATTAGAATGAAATGTAAACCATTTGTAGGAAGGAGTAAAAGAACTCTTTGATCATTCAATACTTTGTTATGGATCTTATTGGCCAGAACCTCAGCTCATGTAAATCAGCATAGATCCATTAACTTCTATGGAGTTATATTCCTTTACACCAGCTGAGAATCTGGCACCGCATTTTTCTTAACCCACACATCGGGCACATTTTCAGTTTTAGATGGTTTTAAAAGCAATGCTGCCTGCATGAGTTAAAGGCAGCCCTTTCATCTTCTTACTACAGATAAAGGCAAACAAATAAGAAACGGAAAAAAACTGCATATAAATGGCCACAGAAAACATGGAGAGAAAAATCTGAAGGGAATTAATTGTACTAGTCAGGTCTCCAAATAATTCATTAAACAACCACCACTTGTGCTGTCAATGAATCTCTCACTGGAAATGGATAATGATCTAAATGTATCTGCTTTTGTGGTATATTCTTCTGCTATCACAATTGCTAATACTTGCTATGCACAAAAAGCACTGTCTGGCTCTCACAGCTGTCCTACCAGAAACTCAAGGAAGCAGACAAAAACAAAAAACAAACCAAAAACAGAGCTATAGAAGGTTAGAGTCTAAAACATAATGCTTCTGTCAGCCAGACAAAAATGCTTGCCCTACGATTCACATGACTGCTAGGAAGAAGAACTTTAATAATCAGGTTGACACTTGCTATTTAGGTTTACAGCAGAAAGTCAGTTATGTTAGTTGCTAGTATTCTGAATAATACTTAAAAACTGTAATCTGTTTATCATTTATCTTTTAATATAGCATTATTATTTCCGGAAAGCATGCAACAAGACCGAAATGGCCTTATTCCAACATAAAAAAAAATCAATTCTTGTGTACAAATTTGATATAGGCAGGCTGTGTACCATTTTAAAAAGCTCACTGAACTGTGAAGACTGGCATTTGCACCATAAAATTCAGACTTTATTTGATGAAGTTATTGAACATTGCATTTACCTCATCTAAAGTTTAAAGCAATCATACATATTTTGACTATTCTCTCAGCTTTGAATATGAGGCAAATCAGATTGCTACTTCTGGGGATTTCAAAGGGATTTGGATAGGACATAGAAGGTCTAGACTGTGTTTAATGAAAAATATGTGTTCGTTTTGATTGCGATACTAACGGTTCACTGCAATGTAAAAAAGGTGGATGCAATTGGAAAAAAAAGCAAAAGCACAAAGATAAAATAAACATAATGTAATAACAACATGAAAGAATTTTGTTCACAGAGTTACTGATTAAAAGTGTATTTTCATGTCAAGTTTAGGACACATTATGTACAAAGCTTTTTTATAATAGAGTCTGTATTAATTTGTCAAAGTCTTAAGTTGTAAAACTCAGTCACATTAATTGCAAAGATTTCTACTATGATGTTTCATAGTACTCCTGAAAGATAAACAGGGAGAATCAAACCATTCTAGCATCTCAAAATGTGACAAGACATTTCTTTTAGTCTAAGTATTGGCAATCATCATTCTGTGGTGACTAAGGCCATGTCTACATTATCATTTATGTCGGCAAAATTTTTGTCGCTCAGGGGTGTGAAAAAATACCCCCGTGAGCGACAAAAGTTTTGCCAGCATAAGTGCTGGTGTGCACAGCGCTATGTCGGCAGAAGATCTTCTCCTGCCAACATAGCTACCACTGCTCTTTGAGCTGGTTTTATGTCAACAGGAGAGTTCTCTCCCATCGGCATAACGCAGCTACATGAGCACTCTTACAGTGGCACAAGTGTATCAGTACAGCTGTGCCGCTGTAAGCTTGTAAGTGTAATCATGGCCTAAGACTGTGACATTTTTTGACTCTTGCTCTTGTGATTGCCAATATCAATATCTTGGGCCCCAGTTCAGGACAGCACTTAAGCAAGTATTTATCTTAAAACACATGCTTAAGTCCCACTGACTTCAGTTGAAGTCTCATTGAAGTCAATGAAACTTAAGCATTGCTTAAAGTTAAGTATATTCATGGATCGGGGCCTTGGAGACCACATGCATGGCCACTTGACCAGCAGCCCCAAGTGTTGTAGAGGTGCTAACCCCCTCCGCCAGGAGTTTTATAAGCCTACATTAATTCAGGCCTTGACTACATTTAAAACTTATACAGTATAGCTATGTTGGTCAAGGGTGTGAAACAACCTGTTATGTTGACAAAACCCACACTGTAGATGCAGTTATGCCAATCTATGAGTTCGTTTCTTGGTAACGTCCTTCAGGGAAGTGGTGTTCCCACACGGACCTAAAAACTCCTTCTGCAAGGGGACTATGCCAACATAGGCTCTGCAATATAAACATAGCCTAAGTGTCACAAAGGGTTAAATTCACCACAGTACATAGAGCCAGCACTAGGCCTATGCACCTTCAAGCCCTCTTGAATTTTACCCACTATCCCAGTGAAGTAGGTAAGTATTACTACTCTGTTTTACAGGAGGTTAAGTGAATTTGCCTAGGTCACACAAAAAGTCAGTGGCTAAAACCAGAATAGAACCCAAGAGTCCTGATGCTAATGAGTGTGCTTTTATGGTGAAAACACACTCTCTCTAAGGGTAGGTCCACACTACCCGCCCGATTCAGCGGGTAGAGATCGATCTTCTGGGATCGATTTATTGCGTCTCATCTGGACGCGATAAATCGATCCCAGAAGCGCTCCCCCGTCGACTGCGGAACTCCTGCTCGCCGAGAGGAGGAAGCGCTGTCGACGGGGGAGCTTGCCTGTGCCACGTGGACCCGCAGTAAGTAAACTTAGTTCGATCTAGGAAACGTCGACTTCAGCTACGCTATTCTCGTAGCTGAAGTTGCGTTTCCTAGATCGATCCCCCGCCCCAGTGTGGACCAGCCCTAAAAAAAGAGATATATACAATGCTGACATTCTAGCACCCTTCATAACCACTAAAAATTCCCTTTCAGAAAAAATACACTATAAAAGTATAGCAGTACATTACTCTCCACACATTCTGTCTTTCCCATGTTCTGCTTAGAAGTGTAATGATATTTATGAGGTTTTAATACACCTCCGTTCTTTAATAGTTTAACTGCTATTTACAGTTCCTTTGGGATGAAATATTTGATATGAGGTAAAATTTTCAAAAGTCCCAAAGGGACTTTGCATTGCAATGCCTAACTCCTAGCTGCCCTGCTGCCTAGTGGAATTCTTAACCCAGAGTTAGGCGCCTAGGCTCCACATACAATGCATGGACAGAGTTCAGCAATGAGAAAGGGATTCTCAGAATTCAGCAAGCTGAATGGGATGTCGACTAATTTAGCCAGGAGAGAAATGCAGAGGAAAGGGTTAGAGCTTAGGGCCCAGATTCTCAAAGGTATTAGGAGCTCAACTCCCCTTGAGCTGGGCCTTAGGCGCCTGGCTGACAGGCTGGAGAGAGGTGCATCCCTCTGGCCAGGACTCTTAGCCATGCACCCTCTCCTGGGGTTTGATACTTAAGTTCCATTGACTTTGAAAATGGGACTGAGGCACCTAAATCACTTAGAATCTTTTGTTACCCATTGTTTATAAACCTATGACTGTCATTCAATAAGGTGCTATGTTAGAGGGCTTTCCCTTCACCCTCTCCCCTCGTTCTTGTCATGCAGATAGAAAGCAGAAAACCAGGAGTCCGAAGTGCAGGCAATACAATGTTTATTGGGGTTAGTTTCCAGTAAGCATGTATACCATAACTCTGACGCCGCAGAGCCTTGTTTCCCAGTGTCCCATCCCCCACTCCTCAGCAGGCATAATTATGCCTGAAATGCCCGCCCATATCCCCACCCCTTACAACTTATGGTCATGTTCTGTTCTCAGGGGGTCGTGGGTCTGGGGTCTTTGTCCCACCTCTTTTGTACCCCATGGGAGGAGTAAGGAGTGAGGTTGCGCTATGGTCAGGAGCAGGCATTTCTCTGGGCTTTTAATGTTTTACTTTCCTTCCAATCCCCCTTTGCCCCTCCCAACTGGTTGCTTGACCTTGCCTTGAGATAGGAATTGAGGCAGTTTTCAAGTGTGCGCTCATATGTTATACTCCCACCATGCCTAGTAACACTTTAACGGCTCTTATCTGTTCCCATTATACTAACAAATCCATCTTGTTAGGCAGAAGCAATATACACAGTGTCTTTGTCCTTTGTTTACACATACACCTCTACCTCGATATAACGCTGTCCTCGGGAGCCAGAAAATCTTACCACGTTATAGGTGAAACCGTGTTATATTGAACTTGCTTTGATCCACTGGAGTGCGCAGCCCTGCCCCCCCAGAGCACTGCTTTACCGCATTATATCCGAATTCATGTTATATCAGGTCTCATTATATCAAGGTAGAGGTGTATTAGTAAGGATCCTTTTGTTCACACATATTAGTAAGAATGTATGTGTATCAAGAAATCAAACAGGCAAGCAAAGTTCAAAATACTATCTCAGCGAAAATAAAGGCCTGAATCCTACGTTGGTACTAACACTCCAAACATGTTGTTATCTTATTAATTATACATTTACAATGCACAGGCACTAGGTGTGTTTATTCTTTTAATTGTAAGTGCTCTTTGGGGCCTAGCTCCTAAAACTGGAGGTCAAGGGGAATTGCCAGTGCTTTCTGAAGTTAAGCAATGTAAGGAATGTTATAAGAATTTAAGAGAAGTCTGGGCTCTGTTCCTGCTTCTGCAGCAGAATGCTTGTGTAATCTAGAACATATCACTTAGACCTGTGGTTTCCAACCAGAGGTACGTGTACCCCTGGGGATATGCCGAGGTCTTCCAGGAGGTACATCAACTCATCTAGATATTTGCCTACTTTTACAACAGGCTACAGAAACACTAGAGAAGTCAGAACAAACAAAAATTTCAGACAGACAATGACAGGTTTATATTGTTGTATATACTATACACTGAAATGTAAGTACAATATGTATTTTCCAATTGCTTTATTTTATAATTATATGGTAAAAAATGAGAAAGTAAGCAATTTTTCAATAATAGCATACTGTGACACTTTTGTATTTTTATGTCTGATTTTGTAAGCAAATAGTTTTGAAGTGAGGGAAAACCAGGGAGGTCTGCAAGACAAATCAGACTCCTGAAAGGGGTACAATGGTCTGGAAAGGTTGAGAGCCACTGACTTAGTCAGTGTCTACACCAGGGGTCGGCAACCTCTGGCACACGGCTCACCAGGGTAAGCACCCTGGCAGGCCGGGCCAGTTTGTTTACCTGCCGCGTTGGCAGGTTCGGCCGATCGCAGCTCCCACTGGCCACGGTTCACCATCCCAGGACAATGGGGGCGGTGGGAAGCCGTGGGCAGCACATCCCTTGCCCGCATCACTTCCCGCAGCCCCCATTGGCCTGGGATGGCGAACCGCGGCCAGTGGGAGCCGCGATCGGCCGAACCTGCTGACGCGGCAGGTAAACAAACTGGCCCGGCCTGCCAGGGTGCTTACCCTGGCGAGCCGTGTGCCAGAGGTTGCCGACCCCTGGTCTACACTGCAGTTGGGAGGTGTGATTGCAGTACATGTAGACATACCGGAGCTAGCTTTGGATCAGTTCGATCAAATTAACCTTAATGGTGCAGGATCAGACCATACGAGAAATCAGGTAATACTTATCTACTTCACAGGTGTGTCACAAGGTTAATTTAATAACTTCTTTGGATGGAAAGCACTGCAGAAATCCAAAGTGCTATTAGTTTAAAGTGTAGTCAATTATTACTAGTCTTCCAGACCATTTGAAAGTAAACCTTTGGTGGAGACAGTGGTGAGGGGCGGAGACAGAGACACTGCAACTCATTGTTTCCCTACTGATCTTGGGGTCTACAGTTGAGTGATGTGCTTTTTGGACTGGCTACTCAATGATATTGTACGGTTAGGCTGTTTTTCCTTCACTGCTAGTGAAAATATGAAAGGTGGGGAGCCCTATGTTCAAAATTAAGGTGTCCAGTCTAGATACTCAAGTCAGCACCTATGCATCCAAAGCAGGTGATTGAGTTCCTTGAGAGCGGAAAAAGTAAGGAGTGACTGTGAGTTTTGTTTTGTGGATTGCTCTTATCTGGAAACTTTGGGAAGGACGTTAGAATGGAGGGATTTACAATGGGAGGAGCAATCAGTTATGTTGATTCTGTGGATCTCAAAAACTGATTGTGGGCATGGGAGTCCATAATGGCTGCAGGAAGGGGGTGAGGCCAGGACTTGCCCAGTAGGGACATTAAGAATTTTCAGCAAGACTCAGCGGAGAGGGGTCCCTCTTTACTCATAGTGTTGGAACATGCCATAGTCCCTCACAACATGCCAATTTGTTACAGTTTTCAGAAAGGGGCTTACAGAGATGAGGCCACCAGTGAAAGAATTTTGTTCCCACTCATTCTGGATTGGGGCTACAATGGCTGTGGTTCAACTAAGGCTACGAGTCATAGCAGTTCAGGCAATTGGACGATGGCATTCAAATGCACATAGGACATACATGAAACTCCAGGAAGAAAATCAGAATTCATTCTCTGGTGCTTCCAATTTCAGAATCATGCAGACGGGCCAAGCGAGCAGCAGTGTAGATCTGTAGACACGGTATTGTATACTGGGCACACAAGCAGGCTTCTGGATTGTCTGGAGGATCACAACTGGGTCTACATGTTCAAGCAATCTGGGCATGGAAGGAGGGGCATGCTATGGTACCAGGTGATGCCCCTTGTAAGCTCTTTGGCAGCCTGGAAGCAGATACCAGATGCAATTATTGTTCACCTCAGTGACAAAGGAAGGAATCAGTGAACATCTGGGAACCCAGTGGGGGTAGGAGGGAGGCAGCCAAGCATAATTGTTGGCACCTTCTTGTGGCAGATATCCAGTGCAGCTACTCAGTATGGAACGGATATGGTTATCAGATAAAATGGATTGGAATGGATTTGAAGGAAAATATCTCTTAAGAGAGCTGAGGAAGCAGAGTGGGTTGAGACTCCTACATCTTGTATAGCGGGGAGCCAGCCCCCCCCTTTTACCTCATAGGGTGATGAGGTCCCAGCAATGGGACCAGATTGGGGATTATGGGGCATGATTAAGGAAATGATCATGACTTGCACTGCACAATTTATTGCCAGGTACTCCCAGATGTTTTACATGAATAAGATTGCAGCCTAATTAAACCACATCCCTTGCCACCTGTCTTTCTTACTGTGTGGCCGGACAATGGAAAAAGTAAGGAGGGAGTGAGAGAGAGAGTTTGTTTTGCTGTTTGTTCTTATTTTTTTGTAGGGAGGCACCCCACTAATATGGTCATATAACTAGCTGTATGGAAACTAACTTATCTACCCTCTCTGTCATCTATCTATTGTAAGGATTTGGTTGTATGACAGTACAGTGACTGTAGATACACAGCAATTACATGAGATGCCCTAAATTTGCTTATTCCAATACAGTTTGTGCACCCATCTCCAAGATTTATGCATGCAAATACTTAAATGCTACAAAGTAAATGTGCAAAAAGTTAGCGGCATAAGTATAGACACCCAGAACTGGAAGCCACTTTTGAACATATGCTGCAGAATTATTT